>NW_026267608.1:107557-117105 GCF_000697945.3 Frankliniella occidentalis
CATACACATTTATACATATAACGACTAGGGTCAAATGCTGCCAATACTGAGCTGCAATATGCAAAATCTACATGAAATATGTACACTGATTATTCACTAAGAAAACAATAACACTGGAAATACACCAATGAGATTGGTGCAAATGTGCTGTATACTAATAAAAAGTTTGGGAAATAAGTACACCAAAAGTTTTGCAAGAGCACAAGTAAGTTCACTCAATATCATAAAAATTATCACATGCTTAATAGGTAGTTAGAAACTCTTTTGATGTGCAGTGTTGTACTAATGGCAAATTTTTGTAGTGTACCTGCTGCATTTTGAATTTTAGTTACCCAAATTGTGATACTATCACAGTTAATTTAAAAGAAATTAATTTCCGTCATCATATCTTACTTTGACAAAAAGTAAAGAAAGTTTGATTAAGTAAAGAATTCTGAATATCGATTTTTATCAAATTTACTCTATACCTATACATTAAAACGGGAGCTAATGTAGAGAGACATGATTTAAAAATACTGGTGTACACATCAAATAAAGACATGCTACAACAGAGGTCAAATAATTTTTGTATGTTGACTGATATCTGAATTGGTGCCAAATGTGAGCACTGGGCACATACATCTATTTTATGTGACTAGCATTTTATAAACCAAAATTTAATCCGTTCATAGATTGATATAAGATGGCAATAACAAACACAAGACAGATAAATAAATTACACAGAGACCATCTAATTGTTCGGCACACGCATGGTAAAATCTTGTTAAAAATAAACATGCTTTCTTAAAAGATTAAGGTACATTGTGTATTTGATTAAAACTGTGTTGCTACTGCCTTCTAAAAATTTCCTATAGTTTCATTTCCCATACAACAAGATGGGCATCACTACTATTTGGTTCCTTACTGTTTGCATTACCATTGCCGTTGCTTACAGCACTGGAATTTCGCCGTCTATCATTACTTGTAGGACAGCAAGATTGTCTCCAATTAACATAACCCCTTCCACCCATCAGAGTGATAACAGTCCTACGGGGTCCTTCCACAGCACGTTCTTTTGGCTTAGATTTAGTTTTATTTGAAGCTTGCTGTGAAGCAGTTGGCTGATCTGAGTCATTTGATTGCTGGTTACGAGCAAGAGTCTGGTTGGTAGCGTGTGACTGGCTATCACTAGCCATACTGTTTTGTCTGGATACTGGACGGCTATCCTCAGAGCCTGAAGATGTATACAGAGAGGAGGTGCGAGAATCAACAGACCAATTAGACAAGTCCAATGATCGTGGCCGGCTTGCCTTAAGCCTCAGCTGGCGATCAAGTGTGCTAACTTTCCCTGGAATGGCTGCCAACTCTGGGTCACTGCGCCTCAGTGACTCATATGCAGGATCAGTGACAGTTTCCTCGCCATCATAGTCCTTCACATACATTAATTCACCATAGAGTCCATAAACATCGCAAGCTTCTCCTGAACCTGAAAAGCAAATAATATAGTATATAGAAATTTACTTGGATGCTATTTGTTTTCAATAGTTAAACTATTGAAGAATAGGCATTTCACAACAAAAGTGAAGTTAAAGTTATACACATAAAAAATTTCAATAATGGAAACGTTAACTTACCTTGAGATGAGGTAGTGGAAGTTGAGAACATGCCTAATCCCCTGGGAAGAGTCTTTGAAGCACGCCTGCTCACGATGTCAGAGGGTGGTTGTTTTGAGTGCCGACGTCTTAAAACCACAGGACTGCTGTTGCTAGTTAGCTGGTGGCGAAGACGAGCAGCATCTCGTCTTTTTCTCTCCTCAGAATCGTTTACTTCAGTGGATGCTTCCTCAGTGTCCTACAAAATAAAAAATAAAAAACTGTGTGTTCAGTTGCAGAAAAAAATTCAGTGGATCTTGATTTTTAAAATCTGAACACTATGAATGAAATGTAACTTGTTGGGTTTCTTAATAGATGAACTGAAACAATTATTTATAGGTAAGTACCTTCTGAGGTTCAATTGGTTGTTCTTCTTGTGCTTGACTATCATCTGGTTGAGCATGCAGTCTTGAGGCCCTTCCAGGTCGAGGCTGGAGAGCTAGCAGAAAAGTGATAGGACCAAAGTGGGCATGGTAAGATATATTGACTCGTCCACTTATAATTGGAACTCCCTCTAATCTTGGTAAGGGGATTGTCAATGCAATTCCAACATTAGTTCCAACCCAAAGAAGTCCTCTACCAGCTAGGAGAGCAGTTACACTGACACCTGCTGAGGAACTAGTACTGTTGCTTTGGGTTCTGTTGTTATTAGCACAGTCTCCTTGAGGGCAGCTAGAGCATCCCACACAACCAACACAGCCGGTGCAACCGGCACCTGTTGTCACCCTTACAACATTTGAAGCAATATTTATGTCCTGAAAAACACAAACATAGTTTAGGTATAAAATTTAATTGTTTTAAAGCTTTTTATAAAGAAAAAGGCCGACTGGCGTGTAGCAAGCTTGCCTTAAGGCATTCATTGGTTGATTAGTAAGATGACAATACCAAATCAAAACTGCCTAAAAACCTACCTGTAAATGCTTAAATGTTTCAGTATGATATAAGCAGATTGTGCTTGATCCAAGAAGTGAAATCCATAGGCCTATTCCAGAATGTGCCAGGAGATGGACACTGCCTCCCCCATGTGCAACACTAAAGTGTTTCTGTTAAAGAAAAATAACAAAGATGTTTCAGGGTGATACATACTTATCATATAATTGTTACAAGAATGATACAGTGAAATTTCTTACCTGAACCTCTCCTGTTAAAGCACTCAAAACAAAAACTTTGTTGCCACACGCTGCATATAAGCACAAATTTATGGGCAAGAGATATGCCACAGGGTCAGTTCCTAAGGTTACAGTTACAACATCATGTAGTGCCCAACCCGCAACACTGCTTTCTGCTGAACTAGCTTTTCTTCTTACAACTAGCAGTGATCCATTATTTAATGCTACAAATACTGAGTCACAATGAGCACGTATATGAGTGACACCAGCTGTCAGTGTTACACTGCCAAGTTCTTGTGGAGTCTCCGGATCAACAGCAGCATACACCAAAAGCCTAAAATGTGAGAAAAAAATAATTTAGAAAAGATTTATCAAATAATTTTGTGCATGCAAGTAAATTAAAGTGATCTTAAATACTCACTTTTTACTCTCGGTTCCTATCCAAACACTGTCAGGACTAGTGTCACTGCTGCTGCCATCACCACGTACAAATTCCATGGCACTAACAGAAGTCTCAGCAAGGCTGAGACTGCCTGCATCTCTTAGACCTGCATCACGCAGACCAACTTCACGACCAGTGCCGACGGTCATGACAGCAATATGGGAACTAACGCCATCGCTGGTGCAGACCCATAAATAACTTGAACTACGAGCTCTGCCTTTGCGGGATGCTTGACGAAGTGATGCCTTGCTGGCAGACACAGTGTAATAGCAGCCACATCTCACCTAATAAGAGGAGGCAGGAAACATCAGTTTTGTTTACAAATTTAAATGTAAGAGCTTGAGAAAAGCAGGAATAGAAGATACGGTGGTCCGCCAGGAATGCTCTACCTCAGAATGGTGGTGAGTTTTAACAACAGGCCGCGCTCGGACAAACAAGGGCATTTTTGTTGATGGTCTACGCTCCTGTTCAGGAACCTCCCACGCTGGTGAATTATTAGCATCCAGAGCCAGCTGAGCTAATCGAAGTTCTGAGAACATTACAATAGGTATTAGCTGACAAACTTGACCCTGTGTTCAGTAAAAAATACAAATGTATTCAATTTACCAGTGATCCAATCTTGTTTTGAAGAAGGCGATTCCATTTGGAAAGTAAGAGTATCATCCCTCCTCTTAAGCTGCAAACAACATGAATCAAGCCATGCCATCTCTTCATCTCTCTGCTGAATTTGAGCTTGAATACTGGAAAGGAGGCTTTTGGTTGTTTCAGTATTCAACTCCTGAAATAAGGGAAGTTTAATTTAAGTTCTATCCACAGACATATACCACACATTGTTGGTTGACTAAATATCAAGCAAACACAAAATTATCTTACTGAATAATTTCCACGCAGCTGTGCCACTAAATCCTGTATTCTACTGACAACTTCAAAGTCATGCATTAGGTCACCCATCTCCGCACAGAGGCCATCAGCTCCTTTCTCAATATTGTGAGGACCGTGAATGGCAGAAGAGTCTCCACTTCCACTTGACTTCAGGCTTCCACCCTTATTTTGCCCAGCAGTAAGAAGTCTTGAAAGAGTTGGAGATGTGCTATTATCAACAACCTAAAAGAAGACTTGATGAATTAAATTTGAATTGAATAAGAATTCCAAAAAGCTTAAATGTGAAGTAAACTCTACCTCAATATCAGCAACTGGACAACTCCATTTCAGTGACAGTCTTTGGCTGGGACTAACAGCCACACAAACTAATAAATCATTTAGTAGCAGCAATCGCCTTGATTTTGTCTTGGATATTAAACCTTGGGCATTAAATTCCTAAACAAAGAATTGTCAATCAGTGCCAGAATGCAAAAAGAAAGATAAAACAAAATTTAATTACTCATAGGAATAATGAAGATGAATGGTTTCCTACCAGTTGTTGGACATTATCTTCCCTCAGAAGACACCGACTTCCATCACTGGCAGCAAGTGGCCTAGCACTGAATTTGCCAGAAACAAGTCGCAACATTTCTCGAAATGCTTGGAACTGTTCAGCCTCTCTTTTTCTTTCATTGAGCATTTCAGCTAGGGACTCTAACTGGGTCAGAGCAAGTTGAAGAGACATCCTATCATGGTGACCTTGAGGTGTATGTTTCAGGAGATCCTAATTAAAGATTATAAAATTCACAATGAAACAATTGTCTAATAGATTAAGCAATGAAGAAGGAGTACTTCCACTTTGAACAAGGAGAGAAAAGGCTTACTTGTAAAAACAAAATGAACTGAGGAAATCGTTGAACAGGCTTAACCATCAATCCAAAGAAGGACAACCTATCATGGGAGCTGATTTGCTTCACCTGTGAAAAATAAAAATAAAATAATTAATCATTGAATAGTAGTGTTGAGTTTGTAATCATTCACACAATGGGTAAGAAAGAACGATACCTTGAAAAAATCTGCTAATGCTGATTTCCGTTTTGATTCTTGCTTTGCTAATTCCATAGCAACAGAAAAATTATTGATGAAACCAGAATAAATATCTAATACAATTGCTTTGCTAAAACTAGCAACAAAAACATCTCCTAGTCTCTCATCACGATCCCATGCCCTCACACTTTCTGCTAGTGCTATCCTAAAGAGGGTATGACATTGAAGTATTTCTGGCAGACGATGGAAGAGTGTTTGGATTTTTGAAGCAGATAGAATTGGGGGTTGACTATCTTCAAGTGGCTTTTTATAATCCTGAAATTGATAACAGATTGATAAAGAACGTGTGACTCACTCAATAATACAACAGCAATTAAGCTGCAATAAAGAACAAAACTTACATTCACAAGTCGCTGCAGTGTTGCTACATATGAATTCTCGCTATGCACTATTGCTGCTACAATATATCTTCTCTTCAGCTGTTGAGGAGTTAAGTTAGATGGGGCAGGGGGAAGTGAAGGAGGAAGTTGTCTTCGTGGGAATAAGACTAATCCAGCTAGTCCTAATGTGCTCTCCTCATCGACCTGCAGACAAAATTAAACATAAAATTAGAAACACAAAATGGAGATAATGAGGAAAATATAAAAATAGACAATTGACTTTAAGATGAAATTGAACAATATTGAAATATAAAAACATACAGACACTACAAGTTGAAATAATTTAAGTAAAATCACACACTAATCCATGCACATTCACAAACAATAAGTACACTTCAAATTGATTTGAATTATAGAGAAGACAACTTCATACCGGTAGTGCTGTAGAAGTATTTTTCACACAGAAACTATGACGTCTTTTGCTGAAATTCAGTTTACTTTTCAACTTTTCTCTCAGGAAACCCATATTTACAGAAATATAAAGGTGAATTTGTAAATGGACAAAATGTCCAGATTATCATTACTGAATTTAAAGACAACAAATCTGTCACAAAACTCTTGACAGTAATCAATTCAGCACACAGATATATGTGTATGCATGAAGATGTTAGCACAAATGGCAAGGCACCACTCAAGCACAAAGCTTTAAGTAGACTTTTGAAAATCTGCAGAGAGAGCTACGGACACACGCTCACGAGCTCGGCCGCGGGGATACTGTCACAGCGGGGAATGAGAGGAATCCCTGTGAGTCACAAACACACCACGCAAAGGATCACAAGTGGCACCCAGCCAAACTTTAGGGGAGAGGGTGGCGAGGAATTCAGACAGAATGCCACAGCCCACAAGGACCAATTTGTGAATAAGAGTATGAGTAATATAGTATGTTCCTTACGGAAACACGATGCTGGTATTAACTTTCATAATTAACACAAAAACTGTACATACAGGCAAGAAACACTGCTACAAAAACCCCCAATTGAGGCTTCTGTAACTAGTTAACATTATTAGAAGTTTTACAAAAAACAAAAACACAAACACAACCCAAACATTCCAATAATTTCTACAAACATATCCCATTTCCCAAACATTCATAATATTTCAAATGAAATAGAAACCACCAACACACAAAGTTAAAACAACTTTCCAACATGCACTTATCTCACCCTACTCTCTCCCTACCAACTTCCCCCAAAGATAATCACTTGGTTCCCACGGTTCAATAATAAGAGACAAGAAATGGTTTAAATGTTTAAGTGGATAAGATCACCCTCCAATGCACTACCGCAAGGGGAGCGCATACATTTAAATAGTGTCGGTCCAAAAAGACTGACAAACCAATAGCAATTTTGAGAAATCCGTGATTGGATGGTTGTCAAAATAATTAGCCAGGATATTTTGATTTCTACCACAAGGTTTTTTTTAAGGGTAGAGGGGTTGAGCGCCCTTCGCGCCCTCGCCCTCACAGACGTGGCAAGGCCTACGAACTGTCTGAAGTGAGTACTTGGTGGTTCATCCCTACAAGTGAAACTACCCCTCATTTGAAACACGCCTCTAGGTTTCAGCTACACTGCTACCCCTCTGCCGATATCTCTGTAGGTAGGGTGAATTGAATAACACGCCACAGATAGTGACAGCGAGACCGAAAAACCTTATGAAGTCAGCTATTTTTTACAGGTTCATGCAGACCCCCCGCCCCGCCCCGCCCCTTTTCCTAAATCCAAGGCGTTGTTACACAACCCGCAAGAAGAAATAATAAAAAGCCAAAAAAGGGTTTCCACGGTAAGTCTTCACGGTACACTTAGCGGTCGACGGAGATGCGGCACATGTAGTAACTGGAAGTAGACGTGCATGCAGATGCAGCGTGCGTGGCGTGCGCCGTCCGTCCGGCGGGCCGCGGCGGTACGGCGGGGCGGTGCTCACCTTGCCGTGCGGGCCGTGCTGCGGCGACGAGGAGGCCGAGGTGGGGATGAGCGGCGCGCTGTCGCTGGAGTCCACCTGCTCGCCCTCACTCACCTCCGCTAGAAGGGGCATCTTGCGCTCCGGACGCTCCGCGGTGGAGCCGGCGCCGTGTCCCGGGCCCTGGCCCTCCACCTCGTAGTGGTTGGAGCCGCGCCGCATGGAGAACCAGCGCAGGAGGCGGCCCTGGCCCTGGGGCCCGCCGCCCTGGGGGGCGAGCGGCTGCTGGGGCCCGCCGCCCTGGCCCTGGCCCGGGCCCTGGGGGCCGTGCGGGTCCTGCGGCTCGGGCATGGCGCCCTGGCCGCCGCCCGGCTGGCCCTGCTGGCCTGGCTGGCCACCCCCTCGCCACTTGTCGCACAGCGTGCGCGCCTTGTTGAGGGTGGCGCTCAGCTGGCCATTGCTCCTGCAGACAGACAACACGTCAACAAGCGGGCAAACATGAGACTATCGAGCGATAGTCAAAAAAGTATATTATATTGAAAATTGATTGATTGAGACCGTGCGAAACACAAATAATATTGCAAGGATATCGGAAGTGTTATCGTACGGTGAAATGACAACTGTTACTTGGCGATGAATTCTTTGAAATTTGTTACTAGTCTCACCTCGAGCTCTTCTCGCTCTCCTCGTCCGACGACAGCTCCAGCTCCCGGTCCGAGGCCGAGGCGGAGCACCAGCTCTCCTCGGAGCTCAGCGTGCGGCTCGCCGCGCCGTGGTGGTTGTGGTGGTGGCGGCCGTCGTCCCACGACCCCGAGCGCATCCGGGGCTCGTCTGCAACAACACAAGAAACGCTTGTCGTTAGAGATCGAATACGTCGCCGTCGTCGTCGTCGCCACCCGATTGGCGGGCAGCAGCGGGGGTGGTTGGGGGCCGGGGATTAGTCACCGCGACTAGGCCGGCGACATCAAAGAGGCAGGTATAAGGCAGGCCGAAAGGTGGCCAGCGCAACGGCCGTCGGCTTGCGAGGCGATCGCCTGGCGCCTGGCCTCTGCCTGGCGCGCACGTGGAATGCCAACAACCACCCCCACCCCCTACAACCGTAGCATCAACATCCTCCCACGAGCCCACATGTTAGAGTCCGCGCGCCCAAGTAGCCAGCGGCGTGCGCGCGGGCGAGTGTGTGTGAGTGTGTGTGTGAGTGTGTGTGTGAGTGTGTGTGTGTGTGTGTTATTGGACCGTGTGCGGTGCCAGGCGCCAGGCGCCAGCGAGGGGCAGTGTGGTGTGGAGGGGGGCCCATTCAGCAGAGAGGGAGCGCGGCGGCGAAGAAGAACGTCTATTTCGGCCGCGGCGCCCTGGCTCCTGGCTGCCCCCGCGGCACGGACGGACGGCCAGCCTGGCTGCTGCACTCTGCTATCAGCAGCAGAGCAAGTGCCCTGGTGCCCTGCGGGGGGCGCCGAGCGTTGAGCAGAGCGAGCAGAGCAGAGCAAGGCGCCGAGCGGTCGAGTGGGTCGGGGCGGGCGCCGCGCGGGGTAGGCCACACGGGCGGGCGGCGCGCACCCGTGCGCAGCGGGCCTGCCAGCCTGCCGGGGGCCCCGGCCTCGGTCTGGGCCCCTCCCACAGTTCCTCCGCAGCTACGAGACCACCTCTATCTCGCACAGTCACTTCCCAGGCCTGTTGCTTATTGCTGCTGCTGCTGCTGCTCTGACCAAGCGCGCCGATGAGGCAAGCCCCGAGGGAAGCCGCACGGAGCGCGGAGCGTGTGTTGCGTACGCCGTACGCGGCTCGAGCAGGAGCCGGCGCAGGAGCGCGGCATACCAGCGGGCGGTCGTCACCGCCGAGCCGCCGCCACCGCGGGCAGCGCGGGCGTGCTGCAGGTGTGCGGTGCTGCCAATCGCAATACCCAGCAGCCCCCGCCCTCCTCCCTGCACATACGTGTCCGCCCGCTCTTGTCTCTCAAGTCGGAACAGCCGAACATAAGCAAGATCGCAGACGGTGGTGCCCCCTTCGCCGCCCCGCGTCCTCGTAAACGTGTGCAGCCAAGAGAAACAGTCGGGCGGCGCGAACAAGTACGCTGTGCTGGCCGCGGCCCACCTCTGCCCCACCTCCGGGGCGGGGCCCATTG
>NW_026267608.1:121595-124676 GCF_000697945.3 Frankliniella occidentalis
GGGGGGGGTGCAACCAAGACAAAGAGGACCGCCGAGAGAGTCCAAGCCGGCAGCTTGACGCGACCCGGTTACACCGCACCGCCGCCGGGGACTTCCCTCTGGCTAGCACGGCAACACTACGCGAAAAGAGTTTTGTTTGGCTCGACGGTTGGTATCAACGGGGGGCAGCGATAGCCGGCAGCACGACAGTCGGGACAAGCAACAGCTCAAGAAGCGATAGCGAACAGACACAGAGAGGTGTGCCTAGACGAGGACAACAAACACAAAGCGGATGGAAAGAGTTAATAACCCAAAAATGAAAAGGGACCATTTAGTCCAAAAGGATGGTCACGCTTGTATTCAACTTATTGATGGCAAGTTTAAGCCCAAAAGCGGACCCTACGGCCCATGTGTACCTGGTGTACAGTATGGTTTAGTGCACGTGTCCCTGCCGAACGTGCATATGCCAATGCCGTCGGGGCCATAAGGCTATGGGACAGGCGCACAGAACACCTCACGCGACCTGTTGAGGACGACAGCCTGCCGCTGCTGCGAAGCCTAGTTATGCCCCTCGGGTCGCGGCGCGCACGCGTGCGCGTGCGCAAGTACAGAGCACGCGCAGTAGCGGCATGCGCGCCCTCTCGCCTCTCGCCCCCGACAGCGTCTCCTCCTGATGGGCCCCGTGCGCGTTAGGCAACACGACGGCACCTCTGTAGTGCGGTGCAGTACACCTCTCCTCCTCTACCTGCCACACAACCTCGCTCAGTCTTTGGCAGAGTCACTCTGTGGCGTTGTCGTGGAGTGAGTGCAGCCGAGTGAAAGCAGAGCGCACCAGCGAGCGCCACGCAGCGCAGCAGCAGCGCAAGTGCACGATCGTTCGACTCGCGTTTGTCAAACCGTGAAAATGGTGAAGTATCTGCCTGTCTGCTGCCGCCTCTGCTTAAGTAATGGACAGACGGACGCGAAAAAATATTGGCACCGTGGCTAAATAAGGGTTAACTAATTCGTGTGTTGCTAAAAAATTAGCAACTGCTAGCTACGTAGCTAAACATAGCTAAATTTCTAGCTACACAACTAAGCAATCCCTCTTTTAGCTATTGGTTTATCTCCACAGCTTATATTTTTATTTCCCGTGGACGGCTGTCGCTGTCGCTGCCGCCATCCATTCATTCGCTCATTCATTCAACCCATAGCAGCGCGTCGGTCGTCATTCTCTCTCTTCTGCGGCGGCGCCTCGCCTCGCCTCGCCTCGCGCCTTGCGCATACACGGCGCACACCGTGCCGGCGCTGGCCCCACCCCGCCAGCCACATACGACTGCAAAACTATTCAACGGCACTTACTCCACTTGGCCGCTCCGCCCACGCCCCGCCACGTCGTGTATTTGCGCCATTCAGCGGCGGGCCTAATCCGCGCAAGCGCGGGGCGGGGCTGTGCTGTGCCGGGGCTGTGCGGTACGGAATGCCGGTCTGGAGACTGGACTGACTCACCGGGGCCATGTGTGTCCCACATGTGGCCCGCCCCGCCCCGCCCCGGGCACCAAGGTTTCCGCCGGCTTGTGCACGGCCGAAATAACGCAGCTGAGCAGCAGCAGCGGCGGCGGCGACACACTCGACATGCAAACGCGCCAATTCTAAATTTTAAATCTGGCTCGCGATGCCGCGCGCCGCCTGGCCTGCCCTCGATGCGTATCAGTACGAATCATCATCTGGATGGGCGGGACGCACGTCAAACCCCCCGCGGGGGCGTGGCGGGGCGTGGCGGCCAGCTTTTAACCCAATCGGAGCCCCGGCGGCCAGTAGCCCCGCGCCGTGCCGCGTGTATACGGCTTCCCCACCCGTGGCGCAATGTGGCGTGGCGGGGCGTGGAGGGGCATTGCTCTCGGCCATACCGCCGCTCCATACGGGGCGCTCGGGGCGCGGGCCGTGCGACTGCATTGGCCCCTCAAGGCCTCTCGGGGGAGGGGGCCGGGCCGGGGGCCGCGCCGGGGGCCGCGGGGGCAGCGCCCGGACTGCCAGCGCCGCCGCCGCGCTAAAAGCCGCCTGGGGAGGCTCCTCACTGCACTTTAGGCCCCCCAGCCTGCCGCCGGTCAGCCCGGTCGATGGGTCCGTCGCGCAAAGGGGGGCCTGGAAAAATGCATGTGGACTAAACGGCTCCCCCGAGGCAGACTACAAAACGCACACAGTCACACACACACACACACACACACACACACACACACACACACACGAGATAATGTAGGCCAGTCCGCGCGGCGCCACACTACAGTCATTGTGCTCGAAAAGGCAGGCGAGCACCGTCAATCTCCAAGCGTAACTGTCAAAGAGTATGTTGGAGTCATACCCGCCGACGCAACGCTCCATAGTGTGTGCACACGTGTGTGCACACGTGTGTATGTGTGTGTGTGTGTGATTGTTTGTGTGTGTTTCTTTTGCTCACACGCGCTCAGCACAAAACAACCCAGCATTACGTCTGCTGTAACCCATGCCTTGCCTTATCGTTCGCTTCACTATTTTTATTTCTTTCCCACTGTCCAATCGGTTTCCCTTCCTCGTCCGTCCGTCCCGTCCGTCCGTCAGTCAGTGTTAAACGCTTACTGCGTCGTCCGTCTGCTGGTCAGGGTCGCGAGCAGCGCGGCGCGGCGAGCCTTCATGCGGGCCTCGACGGCGGTGGTGGTTATTGGCTTTGTGGCGGCAGCGAAGCCTCAGCGCACAAAGTAGACCAGTGCTCTGCTCAGCAGCAGCAGCAGCGACAGCAACGACTCGGTCAACTGGTTTCCGATCGGCTCCGATCCCACGGCTCTGTTGCTCGTCGCGCAAGTCGACGCGTTGGCCCGGTGTCGGGCTGGTCGGGCACCTGGTGCAACCTGGTGCCGGCCGGGGCCGGCCGGCCGCTCCGTGTATGGCCATATTGCATGCAGTGCAGGCGGCCGCCTGCAGCGCCCCCCCCCCCTCTCCCCCTGCGGGGCCCGTCCGCCTCGGCGCTCACAGGGCGACTTGTCAGAGGCTGTCAACGCCCCACCTGACCCGCGACTGCCACCGCGACCAGCTGCAGGTGTCGTGACGACGCCCCAGCAGGTCAACCCCGAGTCGGCTCACAGCCCC
>NW_026267608.1:126570-127362 GCF_000697945.3 Frankliniella occidentalis
CGGCCGGGCGGCTGCTGGAATGTGCCGCGGCCGGCACGTCCATGCTGGGGCCCCGGTGCTGTACGCGGGACGCGCCCGCCAGCACGGGCCCCACGGCCGAGAGCCTCTCGAGAAGCTCCTCGACGAGCACCTCAGCCTCAGCCTCAGCCCCCGCCCCGGCGCGACCTGCAGTGAACCTGCCGCAGGCCTGAACTGCCGGCCGCAGTCAATAACGAGTTTACGAGTGTTAGCCCACGGGCCACAACGGACAACATACACCGCCAGCACGGGCCCGGCCATAAACCACGCTACCGCGCACTGCAAATACACACACACGCACACACACGCGCACGCGCCTACTCACAAACACGCCCACCGCAACACACACACGCCGGGGCTGGGGGTGCAGCACTGCAGCGTACGTCATACAAGTCATAAACACTGAGCCACGTAAGGAACCGCTAAAAACAACCACCAATGCTAACTGCTAAATGTGAGCAAATATCGTAAAAATATGTTTTTGTCAACTTTATTTTGACAATTTCATTTTCAAAAGTAACTCTTAAACGTCGTCTCAGCCGAGAGGGTAAGTAGCGTTAGAAATGACAGTTGTGAGGACTCCAGCCAGCGCCTCACAAAGCCAAACTACTACTAGTCCCCCCTGGGGCCGCCTGCGTGCAGCGGCAAGGCGCCGGCGGCTCAGCAGCGGCCAGCGGCGTAGCCGAGAGAATTATAGTACGCCCTCGAGAAGCAGTTTAGCAGGGTACAGCAAGTGGCAGTCGCAGCAGCCAAACAAATCACAGCCCCCCCCCC
>NW_026267608.1:127412-136077 GCF_000697945.3 Frankliniella occidentalis
GTCAGTGTGACCCGAGCCGGAAACCTCCTCGCGGCAGAGGTCCGCGTCAGTGTGACAGCAGCACGGCCCACAGAGCTTCCGCGTCCATCTGCATCGATCCGAACCGATATAGTTCGTGCCTGCCCCTGCCGTAACCCCTGACCCTTCCCCGGGCCGGTCGGCCCCGCGGCGGCGGCCACCTGTCGCGTGCTGGGACGACGACAGTGGCGACGGTGTCGCTTTCCGTTCCGCCACGACGTGCCCGACTGACCGACATCGCGAGCGTCGTCCAGCAGCCCGTTCGCGTCCCGCGACGTCCCGAGACCCACGTTCCTCGCGTACTTTCGTCCGGAACTCGGCAGCAGCGGCGTGGCGTGACGTAGTGCGAACACCGCCGATATCCTGATTTATCGCAAGGCGCTGCGGCGGAAGCCTACAAGAGTGGCCGGCGACGCGGGCGCGGGGGGCGGGCGTCGCGTTCGAAAGAGACACGGCTCCAAGGACAAAGCGATCGGTCAAGTCGAGACGCGGAGCCCGCGGAGCTGCTGGACCGGGCGTGGTGCGGCGTAGTCCGCTGGCGAGGCGCGGCCGCCAGGAGGACGTGTCCTTGACGTGGACCTCGCGCTCACGCGCACTCACTGGAGGCTGGTGGTCGGCGATCACGGGCACGGCAGAGGTAATCCACTGGATGCACTGGCACGCGCGCACCGGGCGGCTCGGGCCCGACCTCCACGAGTACACCGAGCACGACGACACTCACTCCACGCCGCGCTCCGCGTCGCGACGGCACCACAGCAAGACTGACTGCCTGCCTGCCAGTCTGACTCACGAGGAGCGGGCGGGGCGGGGCGGGGCCGCCGAGCCGCGACAAGGGAAGGGAGCGGAGGAGGGGAGAGGGGAAGACCAGCTGTTCGAGCCAGCCAGATGGGGGGAGGGGACGGGAGGGGCGGCAGCAGCGACGGTCGGCTCGGGCCTAACTTCACTGGACGCGCGCGAGCAGCGCGACGACTGCGTTGAAGAATAATACGCCTCTTGCGAAAAAGAAAACACATGACAGGTAAGGTCATCGTGCACTCGCGCTTCAGCACGATAGGTTCGATCCTGGTCGGGGAAGAAGAGTTTGGCAGGGGCTGCCGCGGGCCCACCTGCCTGCTGGGCCCGCTGCTGGGCCCCACCCCACGCCGCGCCGCCCCAGCCGCAGCTGCCCCCGGCAGGAAGGGGAGAGCGCTCAGGCAGGCAGGCCTCATTGTCCGGGGCAGGAGGACGCAAATAAAACTCCGCGATTCGAACGAAAGGGGGGAACACGAGGAACAGGGGGAGAGGGAGAAGGTTAGAGAGGGAAGCGGCGAAATGGTAGGCATGTGGTCGATCGCCTCGTCGTACCAGCCAGCCAGGCAAAACCCAGAGCGAAGCGAAGGGAGCGGGGGAAGGGGGTGAGGAGCAGCCCACAAAAGTTTTGGGTGAACGGGAGCGGCGGACAAGGGTCACACGGTCACGGGCGGCAACTTCGACGACAACGACGGTCCGGTCGCCGACACGACAACCTCCCCGCCATCCCGCGGCCGTCCCGCCCGCATTGCACTGGCTGCTCCTGCGCTCCCGCGATACTCCGCGCCCCGCGACGCCCGCCGTGTCCAGTGCAGCAGCGTCCACTTCCAGCGCGAGGGGTATCGTCCTCCTAGGCACGGCCACTGACAACTGACAGCCCTCTACCCGTTCAGCAACAACTCCTTCGACCGCCCCGCGGAGCAGGAAGAGGGCGGCCATGACGCCGCATCCTCGCGGCCAGGAGGGAGCGGCCCGCGCCGGCACGGCCGCGGGGCCAATGAAGTCACCGGCCCAGTCTGGTCACCCGCATGACTCTCGTGTTTGTTTTGCCTGAGGAGGACGAGGAGGCCAATAGCGACCACTGCACCGGTGAGTGCCCCGCTCCACTCCTCCCCGCCCCGCCCGCCAGCCCCGCACGCCCGCCCTTCCGGTGGGGCGCCCCCGCGGCCTTCTGACAAGTGCCACACATTCTGCCTCCGCCGGCGTCGCTCTGTCAACCGAACATGCTGTGGTGTGGCGGTGAAGTGTTGTCGTCCCGGTCGGGTGAGGCGGGCCCGGGCCCCGGGCCGGGCCGGGTGGCTGGTGTCAAGGCTTATTAGTCGAACCTCCTCCTCTCCTCGACCTTCCCGCCGCACTCGTCCACCTCTGTCACGCCGCGGGCCAGGGCCGGGGCGGCCAGGACCGCGATGCTCAAATCGGGCTTCCGCAGACCTTCCTTGGATGGCGCGGGTCGTGAGCCGCCCGCGAGCTAGGCAACCTGCTCCGCCCCCTGCACTTGGGCAACCCGCGGTGCATCGCTCCGGCGCCACAGGGCCGTCCTCGCCAGCGCGGCCCAGTTTGAGCGGGAGAGGCGCCGCTGCGGACGACTGTTTATTTTGACGGGAGTGCGCCGTGCAGTTGCGGGTGAAGGTCTAGGCCGGCGAGCGCGCTGTGCTGTAAGCGGCTGTAAGCCTGCACGGCCCGCGCCACACACACACACGAGCCCACCCCACTCGCACCTGGGTCCACACAGCTGCAGGCTGAGGCAGGGCGGCTGACGTCGCCATCCAGGTGCATGCCGAGTCCGTCCAGCTGGTCTACACAACAAGGGCTCAAATAAGAAAACCGGGGCAAAGTTTCGATGATGTCGCAATAACTTTATTGCTTCATCCTTTGCACAGCAGCAGTGCTCCATGCGGAAGAACAAACTACTTTTGCGATGGAGTGAGGAGCGTTATGGCCGCTCGTTTGCATACGACCTTGTAAGTGAGTGTGATAGCCCAGCCAATTGGGCGCATGTTGGAGAGGGGAAGAGAGAGAGAGAGAGAGGGAGAGAGGAAGGATGGAGGTGGGGGCAGCGCGAGCGAGCGTGAAAGAGGATACGATTTCGTAGAGGGTGAGGACTGACGGAGACGGAGAACAGATCGACGGATCGAAAACCCATGCAGGTTGCCCAAGCCCGCAGTCTCAAAACGCCTTTTGGATACACAACAGCTGACGGCGTGTAGGGTAAGAGGGGACTGCGCAGTGGCAGGTGCAGAGCGGAGTGAAGGGGGCCAGTAAATATAGCAGCTTGCCCGACCTAACCTCACAAGGGGGAAACAACAGAGAGCGGCAGCGGCACAGCATCGCCGCTCAAGCCCTCATCGCTACCCTTCCTCTAGAAGTTGACGCTGAACGCCCCGGGAGAAGGGCGCAAAAGGCACCGGAGCGCGACTCTTTGCCACACACACAGCCCTCTTGCGGGCGGAGAGGGTCCGTTCAGGTGTTCTGCAGATCTCCTGCGGTACTGTGGGGCCCCTGCAGCACTTCTGCAGCTCTTCTCTGCAGCCGCCCGACCCCACCCCGCGGCACCGTGGCGAGAGCCCCACGAGTCCACAGCCAGGTCGGGTTCGCACCGTAACCCAACACGCGCGCGCAGCGCATGGCGGCCCCGCCGGCTGCAGCGGGCGCCCCGGGTCCGTTCAGAAGAGGGGAAAAAAAAGAATAGTAAAAAAGTAGGGTACAAAAAATGTTTGTCGTCCTCTTATACTTATTTTAATCCTACTTAGACGGGAGGCGCGCGCGGGGGAGTCTGTGGGATTCGGGTTTCTCTGTGTGATGGATTGAACGGTGCGGCGCCACCTCGGGTCCCGCGCCCCGCCCCGCCCCGCCATATACGGAGGACAGAGCGGGGGCATACCATCCTCACATTAAAGAGAGGGGAAGGGTCGCTTAATCGTTGTCAAAAAAAAAGTTTTGCACATCACAATGGCTCTTCTCACTGGAAAAAAAGAAAGGCAGGATCTAGTACCCTTCGTGCACATCCAGGTCACACGCAATTTTGTTAATAAAACTATAAAACACGAAATAAATCAGAAACAAAATTGCATACTGTCTCGATGGGCAAACGAACGTCGCCTTTTTAGGTACAAAATTGTCCCTTTGAATTAAGAGTGTACGCGGGAATGATTAGGACACATGCGGGCAGCGTGGACGACGACCCAACGGGGTAAAAAGGGAAACCATGAATGCGACAAAATATAACCAAAAATCAAAACCGACTTCACGGAAACTAGTAACGCGCCGTGGTACCTATACGTACACCGATAAACAGCCCAACTCGGCCTCACTGAACGTGTCAACTTTTCCTCTTCTGCTTTCGCCCCCCCCCCCCCCCCGTTTTTCTTCCTCGTCGGTCGCGTCGAGTCGAATCTGCGCGCGCGTTCAAGTCGACATCAATTTAAATTGCCGCGCGCCACTTTTCCCCTTCCGGCGCGCGGTGGAACGGATCCGCGAGCGTTTTACGGGCGTAACGTGTTGCGCAACACGCTAATTGTAAGTAGCGTGGTGAGGCGGGGCGGGGCAAGGCGGAGCGTGGCGTATCAGCGCGAGCGGCAGGGCAGGACTGCCCGAATGCACCGAAAGTACGCTCCGTATCAACATGCCCAGTAAGTCGTTGAGTACACGGTCGCTTTTGGCCAACAGTTCAGTCGACGTTTAGCCTCCTTCGGGATCGTGCAGAAAGTTTGCCGGTCGCGTTCACGGCGCCTGATTGGTAGGCAACAACTTGCATGCAGTGCATGCGTGCCCTGCGGGGTGGCCTACCTCGAGTTTCGCAGGGGCCGGGCGCCGGGCAGCGATGCAATTTGTCGAATTAATCTGAGAAAAACGGACGTACTGTAATCTCTGGACGATCCCTTATTTGAAAGCGTTTTCTCGATTACTGTATTATTAGCCAATCATTTCGGGGCTATCCTGCGCTTGCAAGGTTCGTCATCACCATCTGCAAGTGATGAAAGGCGAACCCCTTTCTTTTTTCATGCCAGACGCAAGAATGATGACGACGATAATGATACTTGTATTATGGAAAGCGCGGTACACACACGCGACAAAACAAACGTCTTGGAGCCTCCGTGTAACCTCCACGCGCGCCACAGAGGTCACCGTCACCGCCATGGAGAGCGAGCGGCACACGGGCGGCCGGCAGCGGGCGGCAGCGAGAGGAGACCGGCTAAGAATAGCGGCGGGGCGGAGAAGATGCCTTTTGGAATGCATCGGGCCCGTCCGCTGCACCGGGGAGTCCCTTGCACTTGATGCACCTCATCTTCGGCTCATCACGGCTGTAGTAGCACACGTCTCTTTGAAAGTTCAAAAACGTTCAAAGCGACTTGAAATGGAAATAATGGAAATTTAGAGGGAGCTCGTAAGGGGATTTCGGCAGGGAGGATTGCGTGAGCTTTGTACTAGGAGTAACTGTGAATGCGCAGCAGTGTTGCGGGATTGCATACCAAATATGGCCGCAGGGGCCATGGCCCCCTACGGGTGTAAAGAGTTAGGCAAACCCACAACACTGCTGTGCATTCACAGTTACACCCGGCACATTAAATTTAAAATGTACCCCGCTCAATCTAGGGCCCCTAACCCTGCCCGCCGACCGAGCGCGGCGGCCGCTGCTTCTGACAGAAAAGCACTAATTTGGGCAGTCGGGACAGCGAGGCGGCGTGTCAATTCTCTCGCGATAGCGCGACAAGGGCGACACTCATCGCGCGCTGTTTTCGAACACTCGTCACCGCTTCCTGCTGCGCCTCACGCCCCGCCGCGCCCCGCCCCACGATCGGGCGACTTCCACATCCACATCCCCTCCCACCCGGCGGCCTCGCGTCTCATTAGAGCTGTCAATCGGATCGTATCGCTCGCTCCGGACCGATCTCGCGCTATCTCCACGCTATCTCGCGCCCAATTGGGTTGGGGGAGGTCCGGTAGGGCAGGGTCACAGCAGGTCGCCCCACCCACCCCGCCTCGTGTGGCGGGGGGCGGACGGGACGGTTCTCGTGGGACCTCTACGACGTCCTATAGCGGGGCCGATGGCGGCATAGCTCAGCCAACGGGGAGGGTTGGAATCAGAGAAAATATCTAGTATCGAGTTCGTTGTGACACAAGATGAAATTTATCCTTCAAACAAAGTGTTAACTTTCGAATAGGGAAAACATTATTCTTCAGACAGTTAATATCGTCTTTGTTTGAAGGACAGTCAGCCACAATCAATATGTACAAAAATGTGCAAAAATGTACAAGAATGCAAGAATGCACAAAATGTACAAAATGTGAGGAAAAGTTTCTACGAACGCGAGTCCCCCTCCCCGAGCCCTGCGTCCTAAACGGTTGGCGCTCGGTCAGGACGGGGACCCTCACGTCGTCGAGAGGGCGCGGCGACGACGCGTGGCGCGGATCAGCCCGGCGCGCTGACGAGTCCCTGACACACGGAGCCGCGACGCGACGCGCCCGCGACGACGGCCTGGCCCGGGTCCAAACGTCGCTGCACCGCGGCGGCGGCGGCAAGCGCCCTTCCCTCCGGCATAGCGCGCGTGCACCGCCAAAAAGCTAGCTGCGGCGAAGAAGAAAGTTTCCGGATATCAGAGAGGAAACGGCCCGCGTGATGATGACACCACGCGCATGATCCGCGCCGTTTATTACAAAGACGCCTCGTAAGTTTCTTCAGCCCGCCGCCGCCGCCGCCTGCTTTGGGTCCACTGCGCTACGCTGCGCTGCCGGGCCGAGTGTGCCGTCATGTAACCCGATCAGGCGGGCGCCCCGGCAACCAGCCCCGCAGGGGACCGATTAAAGCTGATTTAAGAGCCAGTTAACGCGAGCTGATACGGACCCGGGGCTGCTTGCGGGCGGGGCAGCGAGTCGTGGTGCGTGGCACGTCAAATCGCGTTAAGCCCCTGGCCAGACGACGCCGAACAACGACGCGCGCGGCGCGGTGCCAGCCGCGCCGAGAAACGGTCGGGGGCGAGACGTGTCGGTGGGACGATGTGTCGTTTTTAGGAATCAATCCGAAGTGTACACGGCCAGACTGGATATCGAATGAAATGATGGTTATTGTATGTTTACGATATTTCAAAAGATGGTGATTTGTCATTAATTTTTGTTTCAATTTGTAACTATTTTCTAATTTTACGTTGTTATGTACAACTATCGCGAAGGGAATACGACTGTAAATTAAAGAGAAATAAACGAGAGCGTCGTTTCCTCTGTGGACCGCCTGCCTCCCCCGG
Source organism: Frankliniella occidentalis (assembly GCF_000697945.3). Taxonomy (NCBI): domain Eukaryota; kingdom Metazoa; phylum Arthropoda; class Insecta; order Thysanoptera; family Thripidae; genus Frankliniella; species Frankliniella occidentalis. The sequence continues at coordinate 134,459 of NW_026267608.1, forward strand.
CTAGTGGTCGCATGCCGACGGAATCAAAGAAAAAGACAAGGCAAAAAAACGGAAATCAGACGTCATCGTGTGATCTTTGAACCCCACCAGCAGCGTCGCCACATTGCGTCACATCGTGGAGCTGTCGGTGAAAAAGTGAGGAAGAGACGATACGAAGAAGACTAGGAAGCGGAGGCAGGGGGAGGGGTAGGGGGCAGAGAAGAAGAAGAAGAGGCGCCAGGAAGAGCATCGCCACATAAAGCAGCAGTGTCGCGCTGGTATCTCGCTGCAGCCGCCCCGCCCCGCCGGTGAAAGCAAATGACCGACAAAGTGGAACGGACCATCCATCGCATGATCAAGACACTGTAGCAGTGCACTCCACTGGAGTGAAGTCTCAGGACCTCGCCCGGGGCGGAAGTAAGAAGCACCATAACCATAGCGGGACTAATCTGTCGGTATGAAATGTCGTATGGATCCAAAGGATGTCATCGAAGCGCCATTTTCATGCCCGTAGATATAAACTTTCATTCGAAATTTGCAACCAAAATTTTCAGTCGTTTAGGTCAACGGCGCGCTGCACTGTTATGTGAGCCACCCGCCGATCTCAAATCGCTCGGGCTCTCGTACTTTTTTCTGCTCTTTATTTTGGGAGTGAAAAGTTGTAAAAGTCCCGTTTTATCGCGTTTCGCTCCCCATAAAACACAAGATGGGCGTCCTGCAGCCGCAGCAGCAGCAGCAGAGGGAAATAAAAGAAATACTTTGTTAAATTAAGAATGACGAGTTGCAGTTGGGAGCGTGGTGCGCGCGGCGCGGCGGAGCGTGGCGCGCGGGGCTACGTCCGGGTCAAGCAGGGTTAACAGTGGGTAATGGACATCCGTCCCAAAGCGAAAAGAGAGGAGGAGGGGAGGGAGAGAGGCGCGGGGAAATAGAGAAATGACGAGACGGACGCATGGACGCGAGCGTGGCCGCCCCTCGGGCCGCCCACGCGGGCTGCTAATAGCGAGGCTAATAGCGCGGCCGCCGCGAGCGACTGCAGGAGAGTAGCTCTGCGGCCGAACTGGCGAACAGGCTCCAGGTGCGGGTCCAGAAGGCGCAGGCGAGGGCGGCAGCGGCGGCACCGTGTCGCGCCCGCCGCCTGGAGGGTAGGCAGCCCAAGCGGCAGCGGCGCGCGCCCGGCCGTACCGCGCAGGCCGCAAGGGGCGCGCCGCGGCCGCAGCAGCAGCCGGGGGACCGCACACGGAGCGTGTTTGGCATCAACATGAACATATTTCCACATCTATCTTCGTAAATATACAACGCATTTTGTGTATACGATTTACACGAGTACGATGTAAATTTACGGCAGCCTCGGCGACAGCAGACCATTCTTGACATTTTAAATTTGAAAATTGTAAGTTATAAGTTTAAAATTCTACGTTGTCATTACATAATTTTGAGCTGGACTTTTCTTTAAACGTATTATGGAATTTTTTTCTGTAACCCTTCCAAGAATTTCTTACAGAGATGCTTCTGGTGCTGCGAGCTCGAGTCCGGATAGTAGGACTTTCGTTTACACACACAGGTGGACGAGCACGGCAGCGCAGTGCGGGTGAGGCCGAGGAGGCCCGGTGGGACACAAGGGCCCGCTTCCCCAGCCCGCC
>NW_026267609.1:0-450 GCF_000697945.3 Frankliniella occidentalis
ATTGTTCACTACAGCAATTTTTAACTTATTTTCGTCTAACAAGACCCTCTAGCGTCTAAACGGTTAGAGATAGAGCCAAACGGACGAAATTTTCGTCCGAAGGACTCTACTGTGACAGGTTACCCCTTCGGAGACCATCCAATATTTTCGGAAATTAATAAATTTATTTTTAGGCCACTTTTGTGAGAGAAACACCCTCTAGCGCCCAAACGGTAAAAGATAGAGCAAAACGGACGAAATTTTCGCCCAAAAGACTGCAAGTAACCCCTTAGGAGACCATCTAATATTTTCTAAAATTAATATGATTAGTTTTGGGCCACTTCCGTGATGGAAACTCCCTCTAGCGCCTAAACGGTGAGAGATAGAGCAAAACGGACGAAATTTTCGCCCAAAAGACTGCAAGTAACCCCTTAGGAGACCATCTAATATTTTCTAAAATTAATATGATTA
>NW_026267609.1:1013-1315 GCF_000697945.3 Frankliniella occidentalis
CTAATATTTTCTAAAATTAATATGATTATTTTTGGGCCACTTCCGTGATGGAAACTCCCTCTAGCGCCTAAACGGTGAGAGATAGAGCAAAACGGACGAAATTTTCGCCCACAGGACTCTCCTTTCACCCCTTAGGGGACCATACAACAAAAATTTGATTTTCTACTTTTTGGACTAACCCCTATTTCTTTGTTACCCCCTTTCACCCCCTTAGGGGTGGTTGCCAGGATTTGCACCAGGCGTTTCGTTGTCCAGGAATGACCCCTAAGATACCCTAAAATTTTCAGACCTCTAGCTCATCT
>NW_026267609.1:1462-1970 GCF_000697945.3 Frankliniella occidentalis
TAATGCTTTTTTAAAAGCAGAAGGGCGGGCTAAAAACATTATTTTTTTCCTACTTTTTGGACCAACACCTAATTCTTTGTAACCCTCTTTCACCCCCTTAGGGGTGGTTGGCATGATTTGCACCAGACGTTTCGTTGTCCAGGAGTGACCCTGAAATTTGCAGACCTTTGGCTCACCTTCCTTCCTCTTAAACGGACGACAGACGGACAGAGAGCGGTTGCATAAGCCCGCTTAAATACTCTTTTAAAAGCAGAAGGGCATGGCAGGCTAAAAAACACCGTGTGAAATGTTTGATTAGTTTGGTGGCATAGGAAACATTTCAAGTCTAGCCTAAGATTAACACGTTGAAATAATATTTTTCGAAAGGAGCTGCAATTTTTCTGTAGGTAGTTCGGTAACCTTTGGATATCGTTATTTTTAACGCCGAATCGAACCAGGCCAAAACTATTATAAACTTCCACATTTCAGATTTTTTCACGAAATGTCGTGTTTTAGTCGTGAACTTAGA
>NW_026267609.1:7887-8469 GCF_000697945.3 Frankliniella occidentalis
TTAATACTTTTGATGCCAAAGGTGGTGGTTTTGATTTATCATTTTGGTTTTCATTCTCCATGTATTTTTGCAATGCTTCCAACTCAACTTCTACAGGGTTCATACCGGATCTGTATTTTCATTTTCCCTGACTTTTCCCTGATTTCCAGACGGAAAAAACCTGTTTTTCCCTGACATTTTTTTATTAAGAGAGAGGGCAAATTTTGCAAAATTGAGGCGAAAACGGAATATTATATCGAAGAAAAATAAAATAATGCTTAATAAGATCAGTCAAGAAAGTTAATAATCATTCTTACTCAGGCGTCATGGCTAAGATTGGCCCATCATACGTTCACGATGCCATGCTCGTCGCGCAAACTATTATATTTCTTAATTTTTCCCTGACTTTTTGTCAGATTTCCCTGACTTTTCCCTGATTTCCAGTACAATTTCATTTTCCCTGACTTTTCCCTGACTTCCCTGATTTCCCTGACCGGTATGAACCCTGTTCTACATCACTTATATTAACATATCCAATAACTTTTCCAGTGGTCTTATTAAAAACTAAATTTTGACTAATATGCATTTCATCGCACATTAATA
>NW_026267609.1:8519-13570 GCF_000697945.3 Frankliniella occidentalis
AAAGTAAGTTAAGAATTATTTTTTTAGGTAAAAAATGATCGATGACAGGGATGACAGGGATGTTTGTTTCTGTTTTGTAGATTTGCATTTTATTAGCCATCTCGGTGTTTGGTCGGTCACTTTATTTTCTTTTCAATGTTCAAAAAATGTTCATGGCAACTTCCTTATAGGTTCGGGTGGGTGCTTGCCGTGCGCGTGTACCGAGTTACGGTACTACCCTAGGTCAATTTGTGTTTTAAAACCATGTACGGGGTGGCACTGTGCGTTGCCACAAGCGCGAAGGGAAAATCACTTCCGAAATAGTTCGTACACTTTCCCCCAGAAATAGTCCGAAATAAAGGCGAAATAGAGGCAAAATAGAGCGAAATAAAGACGAAATAGACGCGAAATAGTCGGTGAAATAGTCGCGAAATACCCATGAAATACTCCGAAATAGCGCGAAATAGCCTGAAATAATCCGAAATAGGCGGGAAATAGCCGAAATGGCAGGAGAAATAACCGAAATGGTAGGAGAAATACCACGAAATAGTCCGTACGCTACGAACCCTAGTGATTTCCACCTCGCACAAGCGCGCCCTCGTGTGGTACTGTGAAAGGGGGACGTACAGCGAGGAGGGGAGGGGGCACGTTTCCTTCTGGTAGGGACAGTCAAAAAGCATACCTGCTCCGCCATGGCTTCTTTGAACACCTTGGAGAGCGCCTCCTTGCCTGCCGCCGAATCAAACAGCACCCAGTCAGCACGACGCAGGTTAGGCATTGTGCTGCTAACACTGAAACCCAAGGCACTTTGTTAAAAAGCAAAACAGACATAACTGCACATTGAATAAAAATGCATCGCGCATTGCGTTGCCCATGTGCATGGTTCCCACATTTTGGCTCCAGGCGTTTTCCAAGATTTTTCCGAGACTTTCTGGACTACAATTTTAAACGTTTAAATTTAAGGACATTCTAAATGTAAAAGAACAATTTTGTCCATAACGAGGGAACGGATTTACAACACCCAGAAAAATGGAAACTCGTATCAACCATCGTGCGGTTACTTCAGGGACAACTATAATAATGGTTAAAAAATGAACAATCCTACACTTGTCGGAACTATATTTTCGTTTTTGTAGAACAATTTTGACGTTACCTCAACCATCACTTTATGGTTGTCCCCGAAGTAACCATACGATGGCTTTGACAACTTTTCATTTTTCTAGGTGAAGTTACAAAATTAATTCGTTAGAGAGGACAAATTTCAATTTTGTTCTATCCTCATGGACAAACTTGTTTCCTGTATCGTGGACAAGACATTTGTCCTAGCGAGTGGACGTTCAAATCCGTCCCCTTTTTCGCAACAAATTTGTTTCCAAGGAGGGAACAATTTGTTCAAGGAACATTTTGTCCCTTCCAATGACACAATTTGTTTTTGAAATGACACGGTTTTGTCCATAGATCTCTTGTCTGCGGCTATGGACAAACATTTTGTTGCTAGTTTAAGGTACAAGAAAAAGTTACTTTACATTTAAAGTGGACATTCCAAAACTTTCCAAGACTGTCCATGTTTCCCAGACTTGTGGGATTCATGATGTGGGAGGTTTTCAAAACAATAAGTGACAAATTGTTTCTTTGGCTCATAGATTCGTTAATTTTTCTATCTTTTACGATGCTGTTCTTCGTTTGTATGATTCGTTAAGTCGTAAATAGGCGTTCGGCCCCAAAAGTAACAAATTTTGCTGGCCAGGGTTCAGCCAAAAGGCAAAGTCGTAAAGAGGCCTTGGCTTAAAAAGTGACAAAGTTTTGGTGTATAGCAGGAGTCACGGATAACGACAGCACTACTCAGTGCGAGAGAACGCCTTGCGAGAGATCGAGATTATGGAAGCGTATTTATGACTAAATCGACATAAAATGTAGTGAAACTGGAAAATATGGTCCTGGACTAACCTGGATGACCAAGTATGGATCCTAAAGCAACCCTTTGAAATACCCTGTGACAAAACAAAGTGATGATGAGCACTAAAACAATTTCGACCATCATTAAATCGAAACTTCTCGGAAAAGTCGATCAAAGAAGTTGTTACCAGAGCTCTGCAAAAGTCCCCTCACCGACCGCCTGCCGGTCGAGCTCGGTCGGTCGACGAGGCGATTTTGCAGAGCTCTGGTTGTTACTTTTGACCTCTAACCGCGTTTTAAACTGACATGATTGGCTGAGCGATAGCGAAGCCTATTACTCCAGTGATGATCAAAAAGTTTCGTGTCTGTCTGTGTGTCTGTTTGTCTGTAAACACGATAACTCGAAAACGGTTTGAGCAAGGTACCTGAAATTTTTAGTGTAACTTTGTCGCATAAACAGCAAGAAACGGTATTGATTTTGAGCCCACCTTAAAAATTGACCTGTCAAAAAAAAAAAAAAAAATGACACCAGAAATACTACTTTTGAAAAATATTGTTTTACATCTTTTTATGAGGAAACTCGCTAAAGTAGGATCCGTAGGACCAAAATTTCGTCCGTTTCGCTCTATCTCTAACCGTTGAGGCGCCAGAGGGCAATTTCCACACGAAAACGACCCCAAATCAGTTTCATGATGTTTTTAGATATTTGATGGTCTGTGATGGGGCAACTCGTCAAAATAAAATCCTGGGGGTAAAATTAGTGTCCACTGAAGCCGAAGGCCTATCTACGACTCTGCCATTTGCCCGACTAGGGTGTCAGCGCCGCAGGCCTAGGTAGATGTATGCCAGGCGCGTCGCAGCGGAACAGTGTTTCGTGAGATATCGCGAAGACTGTTACGCGAGACGTGGTCTGGCGTACATCTACCTAGTTTATTACTATCTATCTCTTCTTAGTATAGGGGCCACTCAAGCACTGAAGCAGGCTTACCAAGTGCGGTTTCCACTACTGCCCGGATGAGCTGGGTTAACGCCCAGACGCCATTTGTCTCTCTTCATCCGACGCTCGGCTGCCACAGCATCTGTCACCGGCCGTCCATCTCGGTCGCAAAGAGGTTCCACAAGAATTTCCCGTTGAGTGCTTTCGTCGCGTGACACCAAAACATCCTGTCCAGGTTTGATGAGGCTAATAAGATTGACCCCTGAAACAAAAAGGGCTAGGGTTAGGTGGGGGAAAAATTAGCAATTTCACGAACCATTGTCTTTTGCAGTACAGTGGCCACTCGCATAGCCGCGCCGCACGCTTCTCCTCTGCAGGCCGGCGCGGCTATGCGAGGGACCCCCATCTCCGCTGAATGGCCGGCCGAAGGATGAAGCCACAGTGCTGTATGTGTTATTTAGCTTCAGAGCCTTTGAACAGTAATCAGAGAACAATCAGAATCCACGCCAACAGTGTATGGCGGTGAGCAGTGGGGTCAGGCTAGTAGAGCTTAGCGCACCTATGAGAGGCGCGGCAATGCGAGTGGCCACTGCATATAGATGGTCAGTGATTAGTCCTACTGCAGCAGCATATCGTCTCGCTCAGTTTGAACACCAGAAAAGCCAGGATACCCAGATTACCTGGAACGGCCAAAAGAGTAATTTTGACCTCTGCGTGTTCTTTGTACATTTTCGCGTTTAAAATAAAAATCATTCTTTCAGCCTACCTCTGAGAATTTTTGAATTTTAAGTCAAATGATGTTAGCTTTGACACATCGAAGGCCTCAACCACACGGAAGATGGAGATCTATAGTTCATCGACCTCCCTCTAACTCATCTATTTTTGTACATTTCTAGAGAGAGACATCTATCAGACATCTATATAACGTCTTGCTACCATCGAATGTGTTTATAATGGTCTAAATTGAGTCTGCCTAGACCGTATAACCATAGACATTTCTTCACACGGCTAATAGACGTCTTCGAATAGCCGTGGAAAGACTGTTAAAGTGTAGACTTGGTGGAGCCAACTAATCCACGTCTTCATTTAGGTGTGACGGAACCGGACGGAAGATTTTTAAATTCATCTTTTTAAAAGTGTACTAAAGGCCAAGGGTTGTAACTGATATCTTAAACGGAGATTATGAGGGACACTTCACTAACAAAGTTTTAATAATTATACATAGGTACTCCATATCAATGTCTGTAATATTGTAACGAACATCCATATTATCTTGATATTGATATATCTACCTTTCGTCTAAATTTCCTCTACGCGCCATCTACGTGCCGTCTACTACCATTGGTCAGCGGGATGTTTTGAAAATTTGGTAAATATTCCCCTTTGCTTTGGATTAAAACATGTTAAAGACAACGTAGACGTAAAGAACTTAAGGCTTTATGTGAAAAAGCCTGACAGACGATATGCTGTTCTCTGTGACGAGACAAGGAATAGGAAAGGTTGGTAATAGAATAGAAGAGTGACTCAGAGCTGATGAGTCACTATTCGATACCATTGGAAAGTTCTTTTTGAGTATAATCAGGAATACTTTCAATGTATAGGCGCTCGAGTCCGATTTTCCAGAAAATTAAATAAATATACGTCGCCGCTAACCTTCAGACTGACTTAGAAGACGGCAGAAAAACTTACGTTTACGGCTAGTCCTGACATTGATCGGGCTGGCTGGGGTTTGTGGAACATTGCTCATATGAATCAAAGACGACGCCTGATTCAAAATATCAGGCTTCCTTCCTCTACCGTCGATTCGATCACAGTTTCCACGCTTCTCTAAAAATGCCTTCTGCTCGGCGTGGTCCTACCCAGAAAGGGGACCGAGAGTGCCGTACGTACCGGTGAGGCACAATAAACGCTCAACACTCCCCCAAGCCTTAAGATAGCCATGGACAAGAACTGTGACTGGACTGGTAACTGTAGCGCCCGAATGCCCTACCTTGCCGCGAGTTCGTTCCTACAGCTCCGGCCCTCTTTCACTTATCGAGTCGTGTGAGGGCTCAAATGAAAGGTGAGGGACCAAGGAATGGCCATATCCGATCGGCTTTGGCCCCCGCGCGACGGGTGCCCCTCCGCCACCCGCCAAAGTCCCCGCGCGCCACTGTCGCGGCGTGGCGGCGGCGGTAGTTCGCCAGCCGGCCGCAGGGCGCGCTGTCTCCGCGCCGCGGCGGCTCCCCCACCACACCGC
>NW_026267609.1:18550-24349 GCF_000697945.3 Frankliniella occidentalis
CCTTCAATGAGTAATGTCCTGTAGCATCTAATTGAGGCACTTTAAATAGTTCAACAGGAGAATAACCATCATTTCTGCTTGTTGATGGACTCGTGAGAAAATCACTAGCAGTTGATGAGGAATCAAGCGAAGGACTCTCGGGTAAAATAATATCACCAAGCCTGAAGTCAGCACTTGAGCTCTGTAATACATAACATAATATTGTATTATTCTATTCATTTATTTGAATGCAACTTGTTTTTGTAAAGATACTTACTGGAGTTGAAGCCACATGAATAGGATCAGTACTTGGTGAAGGGGATGGTGTTGCAACGTCACTGAGGGAAACCACTGAGGGATCCGGAGAGGCAAAAGAACTGTCATCATCAAAGTTGAGGTTCACAGACTCAGCAACTGATGAGGCCACACTTGGGGGACGGCTTGGTGATTCACTGCATTCCTGTGAAATTAAACTTTTACTGAGAACCTAAACTTTCCCAAACAAAGGATGGTCTGCATTTTTACTATTCTTACTCACTGATTCTGAAACGGGCTGAGCACTGTCAAGACTTGACACTCCCTGGTCCCCAAATTGCAATGCCTTCTTCATTTTTTTCTGCAAACCCTTGTCTTTGTCTTTTTTGTGCTTAAAGTGTTTACGTCTGGCTTTGGGCGGCATGATAACTGTGTGCAAATTACGAAAGGTTAGGAAATGTTTAGCAACATTGTAGACAGCAAGACAGCCCATTCGTAATTGACGTGGTAAGTGACGCACAAATTAATAAAGTACAGAGCATTTACTCACCAAGAAGTATTAAATTTGTACTACTTCAATAACTATTACGCCCGTTCGAAAGACTTATATATTTGTTTCCAAGCATACACACACACACCGTCTCGCTCTGTTGTTGTCCGCGGGGCGGGTGCGGGGTGGAGGTGGTGCGGTGTGGTGGGGGAGCCGCCGCGGCGCGGAGACAGCGCGCCCTGCGGCCGGCTGGCGAACTACCGCCGCCGCCACGCCGCGACAGTGGCGCGCGGGGACTTTGGCGGGTGGCGGAGGGGCACCCGTCGCGCGGGGGCCAAAGCCGATCGGATATGGCCATTCCTTGGTCCCTCACCTTTCATTTGAGCCCTCACACGACTCGATAAGTGAAAGAGGGCCGGAGCTGTAGGAACGAACTCGCGGCAAGGTAGGGCATTCGGGCGCTACAGTTACCAGTCCAGTCACAGTTCTTGTCCATGAGATAGCCCAGGGCCCTGTGGACGTCGCCGCCGTCCTCGTGCCCGCCGTAACGCCGCGCGGAGGCCAAAGCCTCGACTCTCGACTCCTACGACGCGAACCACCGGCCTCCGGTATAGCGCTCGTCCAGGGCGAGGGTGAGCCGCCACTCGCCCAACAACTGCCTGGTCTCACAAGGGAACCTTTTCAGGTGGAAATCTCCGATTTCGTTGAAACTTGGAAAATTTGAAGGTTATTTATGTAAAATTTGGATGGCACTTGAAATTTTTCCTGCACCTCACATTTAGTTTTTCCTTATATAGGGTAGGAGTAAGGTTTTCAAAAATGATTTTTTTTTTGAGAAATGTAAAGCTGTGTTGTAAGGGGCAACTCGCCAAAGAAGCGCCCTTTAAGCTAAAATTTTGTCTGTTTTGCTCTATTTTGTACCGTTAAGGCGGTAGAGGGATATTTGAGGCAAAAAACACTATCAGGCTCAATTAAACCACTAACAACTGTGAGGTTCGTGAAAAACATCAAGTCACTGTAATTCAAAGTGTGATACTTTTCACACATTTTCGTGTGATAAAATGCCCGGTGTGATTCCCTTGATTTATCACTCCTGGGGGAGTGATGAATTTTAACAGAAATATTCTGTGATACTTATCGCAAAATAATGCGATAATTCTGGATTTATTGCAAAACAGTGTGATGCCTCGAAGTGTCACTCGAATAAGTGATGGTCATCACAAATGAGCAATGAATTTAATATTATACTTTTGCTGCGATGATCATCACAACATCGTGCAATATTTTTTAATCACAGAAAACGTGCAGTCAGTATCACACTCGGATTTACAGTGGTGCCATCCGACTTCTAGTTTAAATGACCTTTAAATTTTCCGAGTTTCAACGAAATCGGAGATTTACACCTGAAAAGGTTCCCTTGTCAGCAGAGACATGCGACAGCAACGCACAAGGGCGCCATAACCTCAAAACAAAGAGGCGTAGGCGTAACTGTAGTTGGGCAATTCCACAAAAAAATTGTCAAAAATGTCCGTATGTCACGCGATTTTTGGGAGCGACTGATGGCGACACGCTGTTTAGCAATACTTGTCCAGACTCGCAATTTCAAGAGGCGTCTAGTCATGTTTTGTAAAGAAAACGTAGAACCTCTCTGTCAGTCACAATTCGTGACGTACCGACACACCTCTGCCTGAAATAGCCGCCCAGTTCTAACAATCTTCCACCGGAGGCCGGCATGACCGCCCTCAAGGACCATCTGAGTGAGTACAGTGTTTGGTTGGAGCTTGAGTGGGGGCGGTTCAAGAGCGGACCGTTCGTTGGAGTTTTGAACGGCATGAGGTTGGTGACGATTGCTAAGTCAGAAGATGTGCCCTCCTACATCGAGGTTCTGGGGCACGAGGCCGTTGTGGAATACGCCGGCCAGCCGAGAACGTGCCGTATCTGCGACTCGCCAGAACATCTGCGTGCGAGGTGTCCCCAACGCTACGCGACCGGGACGGAGGAGGCAGCGGACGCAGCCTCTCTAGCAGACAGCGATCCGGCCGGCGGGGAAGAGGGGGAGGAGTAAGAGATGCCTGTCCAGCGCGCCGCCAGCGAGCCACCGCCAACAACATCAGCTGACGTTGCGGAGCCGGAGCCAGCAGCCGACGTCTCGCCGCGCGGCAACGAGTGCCAACACCTACAACAAGATCCAGCGGCGGGCGAGCAGACGACAGCACACCCAGAAAAAAGTTTGCCTGCTCCAGGCATAAATTGAGGCGTAGATCGGCCACCTGACCAATGCGTACGGGCTCTAGTAACCGATGCGAGATCCAAGCATACACCTATGCTTGAAACTGACATCAGCAGGGAAACGCTCGTTAGCGCTCGCCCGACTGGCCCGACAGAGGGCACCGTCTTCGGCACAAGTCTTGGTAGCTCAGTGGTCTCCGTGCCTGGCGGCTGGATAGTAAGCCGGGGCCGGCTCGGGTTCGAATCCCGGCCGGTGCGCAACCAGTTTCCTCAGCGCGGCGCCTCTGTAGTCGTTCAGGGGCCCGGGGGGATGGACTGAATTTCTGGAAACTCGGAAAAGGGAGAAAGCTGAGTTACCATTTTACGGTGTGACTATTTCGAATGCGAGATATGAGCATACGCAATGCTTCGATCAAGATTCCACTATGAGAGGACGATGTATGAATGCTTAGATTGGCTGTAATATGCTTGCCGGAAAAACGAGCATAACCTATGCGGGATCCAAGCATCAGAGGCTCGATCCTTGCAAACATTTCTCTGGGTGCAGGCGGAGAGGCAAAAGCTATGGAGGGGGCGGACGGCAAGCAAGAGGTTTTTGGCAAGAATATGATTGATTTCGCAAAAGTTCTGAAAGAGGCAAGTGAGAAGAAAAGAGGAGCATCAAACAGTCCAGAGGGGGTTGGGGTGCAAACGAGAAGACAGAAACAGAAGAAATCAAAACGTTGAAATTAATTTGTGAAACTTGAACTTGAACTGTACTGTGTGTAAAATCTGATTTTAGAAATTGAATGAGGAATAAAATGTAAAGCAATTCGCGAGGAGGGGGGGAGCAGGGAGTAGAGATTGCAACATGGGAGGGGAGTATTGAGCTGCCAAGTGTCTGCAATGGCGCAGAGTAGCGACGGCATGATGGCGGCACTCGCTGTGATTTCCAATATGGATCCAACCAGATCAAAACAATTTATGACAGGGTTTTTTTTAAAAGTTCTTCAACTTTATAACCACAATTTATTCATTTTATAACATCTAACAAACAATATCTTTGCTATCGCATTTTTCCCTGTTGTATTTTTGACACAATAAAGATGTTTTCGAAAAAAAGCCTGGCGGCTGGATAGTAAGCGGAGGTTCGATCCCGGTCGGGTCGGCGCCCAACCAGTTTTTCCTGCTAGGCGCCTTCTGACACCGTTCAAACTTAACATAAAGCGAGGAAATGGACTGTAGATACATGAGAGGCTACGGAAAAGGGAGACCACACTTAATTTAATTTTAGCCCTTGATGGAGACTTGCTGATATTGTGCGCTGAGACTGACCCTGTTCCCAACGGATCGCTCTGGCCCAGTGGATACCGTACCGGAGCGCGGAACACACAGTCGGTGGTTCGACTCCCACCGGGTCCGGTTCACCGAAACATCGCCTCAGAGGGCGGCGGCGGCCATCGCGGCGGGAAGCTGAATTTTCAAAATGCATCACATGGGTACAATTATTTTATTTTTTTTCGTGGAAACCACAGTGTCTCCGCGATGTCTCTGTAGTGTCTCCGCGGGGGCTCCGCGGGGGCTCCGTGGGGGCTCCGTGGGGGCTCCGTGGGGGCTCCGTGGGGGCTTTGCACGGGCATCAGGCTCTCTGCAAAAATTTTTAAAAAAATACTATCCGCAGATGATTTGAATGTTATCAAAACTGGAGTTCTTAGTTAGAGTACTGTGATTTGACATTTTTAAAAGGATTTCTGTATACCTATTGACACATGTTTATTTTAAGGTAAATGGAATCAAGGAAGTCTTTCATTTACTTGGGTCAGATGGTAATGTAACCTCTGTTTTGTTGATGGAAACAAAATCTCGCAAAATCTAGTTTCCATAAACTTTGACATCAGAAGCAAAGAGCTGTGTGATAGGATTAAGGCTGTAGCAAAAAAATGTGATAGGAATTTGACTGACTATTTAGCTAATGATACTGCTTAAAGATATTTTCAAGCAAACCAAACTTCGTTTAACCCTTGTGAAATTGTGTAAGGTTGTTCTAGTACAGATTTTGAAACAGCAAAAATGAATATTGCACTGCTAAATAGTATTCCACTCCCTAATTTTTAAGAGTTGCATAGTTTGTTATATAATGCTGTGCAAGAATGTCTTTTAATAATCATAAGCACTCATGTTGAGTTTGTTTGGAACCACGAATTAGTTAATCCGTTGTCGGCCCTGAGCTGTCTGAGGGGGCCACGGAATGACGGCACATTCGTCGTACCAGAAGAGCTGCCAGTGGCGCTGGCGTCGACCAATACTGGGCGAGGGGAGAAGGGACGAGACGAGCCGGGGCACCGCTGCCGTCCCCTCCTATCTAGTCCCCACCTATATAGTTTGATGTCATTTTTCCTCGTGTTACTTGACTTTAGTTAAACTGAAAATCCTTCCAGCCGGGGTGGGAATCACACGGGTCGTCTTATCACACGAAAATGTGTGAAAAGTATCACACTTCGAATTAGTGTAGTAAACACCTAAAATGAAAAGGAAGCTTAATCTCTGACATGCACTACAATGAGCATGGCACCAATATTCGTAGTCATGGCCTAACTTCAGACTAGCGCCCTTATGTCGGACACTTTGGTGTTTCCTACTTATAAAACCCCTAAATCGAAAACGGTTACCCGCGAGGGGTGTGGAGTCAAAAAAGTGTACACATGATTGTGTCTAGACAATCATTGTTTCAGATTGTGTGTGATGGTGTGTGATTGTTTATGATTGTGTCGATGATTGTCTCAGATTGTTGGGTCAATATTGGGACACAATTTTAAAAATTGTGTCATGATTGTGTGTGATTGTTTTAGATTGTGTGTGATTGTGTG
>NW_026267609.1:32624-36948 GCF_000697945.3 Frankliniella occidentalis
CCAAGCACACGAAATACGAGGCTTCCAACCGCGAGCCGAAGACAGATTCCACTTTCTTTGAACAACAACATTTAAAGTTCCATGTTTTATGATGCTTACACTGTAAATCAGAGTGTGATACAGACTACACGATTTCTGTGATACAGAAATATCGGACGATGTTGTGATGATCATCGCAGGAAAAGTACAACATTAAATTCATTGCTTACATTTGTGATGACCATCACTCATTTGAGCGGTACTTTTATGTATCACAGTTTTGTGCGATGTGCATTCACACCGTTTTGTACAAAATCCGAAATCATCGCATTATTTTGCAATAGGCATCACATAAAATTTGTGATAAAAATTTACCCCTTCCCCAGGAGTGATAAATTGTGGAAATCTCACGGGCCGTTTTATCACACGAAAATATGTGAAAAGTATCACACTTTGAATAGGGTATTGGTCTAGAGCGCTGAGCGGAAGTAGAAGAACAAAAACGGAAGGTGGAAAGGCGCCTCCACCGACTGTGGAAGAAGAAAGAAAAGAATCAAAAACCACCGGAAACAGTATTGATAAACAGATCAAATCGTTCACTTTTTCTAGTTTTCTTGGCCAAGATTATTATTCTGGACTTGTTGGTGTGCCATAGAGGTGTACCCAAATGATCTACATACTGGTTTTCGGTACTGTTTCCGGTACTTTTTGATTCTTTTCTTTCTTCCTCCCCATTCGGTGGAATGGTCTATTGGCGTCATATGACGCCAAAATTTGGCGTTCGAGAGAGGACGCAAATATTTTGGCATCATAAGACGCCAATTAATTTACAGCGACGCCCTGAACCAAGCACCTAAAATACACGGAAAAAAAGGACTTGTGAGGATCAATTATGCACTTGTAGGAATAGAACAAACTCCAGCTTGGTTCTGTTCGTACAAGTGTCCGGTCGTGACATCCAACTCCTGCTTGTGAGTATCGGATTCTCGTTTCCAGCTATCGAATAGATCGAACCACGGTTCCGGCAGTGCCCGATTAAAAATGAATTAATGAAATCACCACCGGAAACAGTTCTAAAATAATGGCTTACATCAGTGAAAACTAGAATAGACCCTATTCGGTCTCGGCTGAAAGAGAAGAAATCAGGAATCCCGACCGGAACCAGTTACTAAAAATCACGCTATTTTGACGTTTAAATGGCTTTGGTGGGTAGAAGCACCATCCAGAATGTTTCTTATAATTTTTTATAGCAACTTTGCAAGTTTTCTCGCAAGATATGGCAGAATAAAGGTTCTGGTTCCGGTCGGGATTCCTGTTTTCTTCTCCCGGAGTCGAGACCGAATAGGGTCTATTAACAGTTACTAGAGATTTAATCGATGTCATTCACGTCGAACTGCACTCTCAAATGACAAAAATTAGCGCACTTCAGGTCCTGGTTCCGGTCCCGACTTTTACATTTCTTCTCAAAGAGCGCACTGTCGGAACAGTCTATTTAGCCTACCAAACAGAACTGATCCCCACAACAAAGTCATTTTTTCCGTGTAGTGGAAAACGAGAGATTTTCGTTCAAAACCAGCGAGCTAATGCCTATATTAACTAGGTAGATGTACGCCAGACCACGTCTCGCGTAACAGGTTTCGCGATATCTCCAAGAAGAGTGCAACTGGCGTGCACCTGCAAGTGTTCAACACAAGGTTGTAAACTTTTAAGTGTTCGACTGAATATTTGAATACTAAAAAGTGTTTATAACATTAAAGTTAAACACATGCAAGAGTTTAAGTTAAGGGTTGGCCCCAAAACGCATAACTGGACGCACACAACGCTAAAATAAGCTAATTTCAAGTAAATTCACCGAATTTTAGTCCAGCATTATAGATTTAGTTCTCACCTATACTCCTGTTCATACAAATAAATGTTAACAATTTCAACTGTGAGTGGTACCTCCCTCAGGTTGTAGCGTAGCATTAGTCCACTTAGGTGTGGAAAGTAAAGCTATACTGGTAAAAAGTAACTCACTGGCATCGCAATATCACTCGTCCTGATATCTTTGTTTACAACAGTGTATAACTACTTCCGTTCTTCCTTAACCCTTCCCTCCCTTAGCGCGCTCTGATAAAGCATACCGGGAAACCTAAAATGCAGAAGAATGCGAGGAAGAAGAAAACGGCAATCACTATGCTTTTACATGAGGCTTCCGTTTTCTTGTTCCCTGCATTCTTCTGCATTTCAGCTTTACCGGAATGCGTTATTGACGGACCGACGCGGACGCAGTTCTCGGACCCGACCATGGAGGAATCGGACCCGACACTACGCCGGGTCGACTGCCCTCCCGGCCGGTTCCAGAACTTGGTCGGTGTCAGCAAATTACTGCAAGGGGAGGAGTTCAGGACGAACTGCTGTCCTTGTTTCAATTCGGTTTGCCTTTAGGTGAAGTCTCCTTCCTATTATATTAGAAATGGCAGGGTGAGCGCCGTTGGGCAAACGGGCCTGAACCGTTAATAATTACCTTTGAGGAGTATCTTCCATTTCCGCGTCAGATTCCTGCAAAAAATCAGGAAAATGCATTACGAAAAGAGGTGACTTCAAGAACTTAAAAGACAGTACACCCAGATAATCGATTCTGTGAAACAACGTGAAATAGACCCTATTCGGTCTCGACTCAAAGAGAAGAGAACAGGAATCCCGACCGGAACCAGTTGCAAAAAATCACGCCATTTAAACGTTTATATGGCTTTGGTGTGTAGAAGCACCATCCACAATAATGTTTCTGATAATTTTTTATAGCAGCTTTGCAAGTTTTCTCGAGAAGATATGGCCGAATAAAGGTACTGGTTCTGGTCGGGATTCCTGTTTTCTTCTCCCGGAGCTGAGACCGAATAGGGTCTATTGCCTTACACTGTAAATCACAGTGTGATACTGACCGCACATTTTCTGTGATACAGCTATATGGCACGATGCTGTGATGATCATCGCAAAAAAGTAGAAGAATAAATTCATTGCTTACATTTGTGATAACAAATCACTTATTTGAGCGATACTTTGAGGTATCATAGTTTTTGCAATAAGCATCACACTGTTCTGCAATAAATCCAGAACTATCGCATTATTTTGCGATAAGTTTCACACAATATTTGTGATAACAATTCATCACTCCCACAGGAGCGACAAATCAAGGGAATCACACCGGGCATTTTATCAAACGAAAATGTGTGAAAAGTATTAAACTTTGAATTACAGTGTAGGCAGTTAGTTGAGGAGAGCTCACTGTTGCTGACCCGACGAACCGCGTAGTCAGCTTAACTTTGCGTCGCTGACAACTTACTCGGCTCGGCCAGAAGCGGGCCGGTAAATGGGTCGGCAATTCCCCGCCTTGAGTAGGGGTAACTTGGCTCACTTTTGCATTTTGCACCCAGAAACACGTACCTTTGATTTAATGGGAGATTCCGATGAATGGAGACACAGGGAATTTTGACAATGAATTAACGGAATTTGATTTCAACTTTCAATCAACGTAAAATTATTTCTCTGAGCGGACTGTGTTTCTTTTGATTGGCGGGGAGTGATCTCCGAGGCAACTCCAAAGAGCTTTGGGCAACTCGCTGCCAAGATAAGTTGTCCAGACCTCTACCTACGCCTGCGGCGCTGACACCCGAGTCAGGCAGTACAGTACACTCCGGCGATATTGTACCAAGAAAGCATTCCGGTAAAGCTGATATGCTAAAGAATGCGGAGAAGAAGAAAACGGAAACCGCTATGCTTCAGGGTGGTGACTTCTGTTTTCTTGTTCCTCGCATTCTTCTGCATTTTAGCTTCACCGGGATGCTTTGGTCGAGTTCGTTCCACCCGGGTAAGGAACCGTCATTAGGTCTCCGGACCAAAAAGTCACTAATTCTGCTCCCGAAAATTATATATTTACCAGCAACTCCACTGAAAACCGTAAAATATCTACGAAAAAACTAAAATGTTTTGGGGTCATTTCCGTGTAGAAAAGTACCTCTGGCGCATAAACGGTAAAAGACACCCAAACAGACGAAAGTTAGGTCCTATGACTTCTACTTTGACAAATTACCCCGTAGGACATCATACAAAAAGAATTCCAAAAAAAAACTTCTTTTGCAACCTGGTCATTTGGAATTTTTGCAGTGGTCAATTTTTGAGCTAGAGTTTCTCATCTTCGAGCTCGATCTGTCTTCAAGGTAGATACAGAGTACGCAAGTTCGTAGGTGCACTTGGGAGATATTCGAGAATGTGCACCTACGAACTTGCGTGAAAATAAATCACGCTAGTGAAAATCACGCCGGAAGCGTGAAAATCACGCTAGCTCCAAAGCTGATTCAGCTGAAAA
>NW_026267609.1:36998-37290 GCF_000697945.3 Frankliniella occidentalis
CTACGAACTTGCGTGAAAATAAATCACGCTAGTGAAAATCACGCCGGAAGCGTGAAAATCACGCTAGCTCCAAAGCTGATTCAGCTGAAAAGAATGGCATAGCCCCACGTCCGCCTGTTATTGGCTGTTGCATAGAGTTAACTGTAAACCAAAACAACTCTTTTCACGCTAGCGGCATGAAAATCACGCTCGCATCTTGTGAACTCTGTATCCATCTTTGAGTGAAACAAAGCTACTCTGAAAATGTCAGGTTGCCATCTTAACCCAATTTTCCAGTTATGGTGTTTACCGA
>NW_026267609.1:37340-37662 GCF_000697945.3 Frankliniella occidentalis
CTAAAAATTTTCATTGCCTGCAACATTTTCACTGAACCCGAACAGCAAATTTCGACTCCGTAGCGCAAAGGAACAAGTCGACCGTTGTTGCGCTAAGAAGTCAAAAATTCAAACAGTTATAATGAAAAAAGTTGCAGCCTTCAAATTCTTTCTAACCTCAACCACTGTCGGAAAGGTCCAAGCTGCGTCCAGATACGTGGGTGCCTTGGGTGCCTTGGGTGTCTGAATCTGCTAGTATGAGAAAAATTGGGATTTGGACCAATCACAGCCACGATAGCGCACTATTTTCTCATACTAGCAGACTCAGGCACCCAAGGCACCC
>NW_026267609.1:38077-38797 GCF_000697945.3 Frankliniella occidentalis
GAAGAAGAAAACGGAAATCGCTATGCTTTAACATGGTGACTTCCGTTTTCTTGTTCCCAGCATTCTTCTGCATTTCAGCTTTACCGGAATGCTTAATTCTCAAGACCAGGATGGAGACTTACCTCGCTCGCACGGCGGTAACGGCGGGTGCTTCACAGTCGGTGCTGATGATGAGGGTGGCAGAACAGAGCGCGGGCTGCGGCAGAGCTGGGCTGAGCGACGCGACCGACGTCGTCGGAGGCTGGCTGGCTGAGGAAAGCTACCGTGTTCTCCCGGCGGACCGGACGGCAAACGCTGACGCTGACACAAGCACACCGTGTGGCTCGCACAGACTCACTGGACGCGAGCGCGACAGAAGGCGAGCCGGCGAGTGACTGACTGCCGACGCCGGCGCTGGGCGCTGGCGGCTGGCTGGCGGCAGCCACCGGCGACGCCGCGCAGAGCACTGGAGGGGAGTGGAAGGGGGCGTGCTCGCTCGCCCTCGCTCGCCCTCGCTTGCTCTGTCCGATGAGAACTCCCGAGGCTCACCGTAACTGTCCGAAGGGGTATGACCATTCCACCCGTGCGCTTTCCGACATCTCGAAAAAACAACAAGCAGGCCCGCCCGGCCTTTCCGCCAAACAGAGCTGCCAGCTTTGCTTCGCTCCGGCAAGGGGGTGACGAACAAGGGACCATCCATAAAGTACGTACGTCGTCGAAGGGGGGGGGGAGGGGGTCACC
>NW_026267609.1:38930-40821 GCF_000697945.3 Frankliniella occidentalis
TTTGCTCCCATTGTACCAGTAAGCCAATTCCCTCTTCTAAAACATGTTCTTTCTCACCACATAACGAAACAGATATAGTGAATTTGGCGTACACTAGGTGAAAATATATAGACGTCCGAAAGAGGGGGGGAGGGCTTCGAAAACGGACAGTCGAGGGGTGCCTAACTCCATAAAAATGTGTACACCAGATTGCCAAATTGTAAAAATTACAAATGATTACCAAAGATTACCAAAGATTACCTATGCCCACTAGGTCTGATCCACCTGCATTTTTAATCGAAACGCGACGCGTCCTACGAACAAAGTTCGATCTCCCGGCGCGCCGTTCAACACTGTCCGATCTCTGGGCGCGCCGTTCAACAAAGTTCGATCTCCGGGCGCGCCGTTCAGCACTGTCCGATCTCCTTTTCGGGGTTTGCAGCGAGGTGGAAGTTTAAACGCCTCGTACGTCTCTTCGTCAAGATTATAGCATTTTATTATTGGCCCAATGTGTTGCGTAATCTTTGAGGTTCACATAGAATTTATTAGTTTCCCTATAAGTGAACTATCAACGAAGATATCACGGCTTGAAGCCTACGGTGCAGATGAAAGCTGAAAAGGAGATCGGACAGTGTTAAACGGCGCGCCCGGAGATCGAACTTTGTTGAACGGTGCGCCCGGAGATCGGACAGTGTTGAACGGCGCGCCGGGAGATCGAACTTTGTTCATCGGACGCGTCGAACGGCCATATTTTGTTCCAAGAAAGATGCATTTTTGAGCAACTCTTTCGTAGTGCTATATTCTTCACCATGCAAGTTATAAATTTGCATTCTATAATTGACCAAATCATGATTTTGTCATTGGGAGGGACCAAATCATGATTTTGTCATTAGGAGGGACCAAATCATGATTTTGTCATTGGGAGGGATGCAACGTTTCCATATTAAACATGTGCGTTGGCATTTAGGCAAGATGTGCACCAAATTTCATGTGTAAATCAACAAATTTGTCCTTTTAAAGGACCCTCACGAGTGTGAGGATTACCAGCGATTACCAGTGATTACCAAGTCTGTGTACACCTGATTACCACAGTTGGGCACCCCTCGCGGACAGTGGAGGACAGGGGGGTAGAGTGGTGTTTTGGAGGCGAAAAACAGCGGTCATAATTTATGGATGATCCCCAACTCGTCCCGGATAACTTTCCGACTCTCCCCCGTATAAAGCATTCCGGTAAAGCCAAAACGCAGAAGAATGCGAGGAAGAAGAAAACGGAAATCACTATGCTTTATCATGGAACTTCCGTTTTCTTGTTCTCTGCGTTCTTCTTCATTTCAGCTGCAGCGGAAAGCGACTAAGAATGAAACGGAAATAGACCCTTCTCTGTCTCGGCTAAAAAAGAAGAAGACAGAAATCCCGACCGGAACCAGTTAAGGGCTGTCCATAAACCACGTGGACAGATGGGGGGGAGGGGAGGGGTCTCGAAAAATCCACGATTGTCCACGAGGGGGGAGGGGGGTGTTTTCTACCATTCCACGTGGACACTAAGCAAAACGCTCTCGATTCGGGCTCGGTTTGTTCCCCAGCGCTGCGCAGCATCGCTGGTTCGGCTTCCGGCCGCTGGGGCTGCTCGACTTGCCCGCCGCCTGCCCCTCCTCACCTCTTCTCCTTCAGTCATTGTTGACGTCGCTTGTCGTGTCCGTCCGTGCAGGAGACAGCGGGCAGCTGGAGTAGAGTTTTTCGTATGTTATCGTCACGCGTGTATAAATCTAAACGATTCCGGTTGTTTTTAAAGAAAAATAAACCTTGAAACAGTATACATTTTAAATTTTCTTTCGATACATTTTCTTGTGCCAATCTATGCATATTTCGGATTTTTACGGCAAAACATGAAAAATCCACATGGAAAAGGGGG
>NW_026267609.1:42776-44673 GCF_000697945.3 Frankliniella occidentalis
CCCCCAGTCCGGAGCATGAAAATCACGCCTCACGTGAAAGTCACATTTGCGTTTTGTCGACTCTGGATCCACACATAGGTGATCACAAAAAGTCACATCACTAGTCACAGTTTTAGAAACATAACAATACAGGAAAACATTATTTTTCGATAATCATCCGCTTTATTGCTTTATTGCAAGTGAAGTTGAACCAGTACGATCATATACAAAAAGTGATTGAATCCACGTCAATTCTGGGGCCTTCCTCTACGCCTTTTCTTTTCCTTCTTCTGGAATCTCTAAGAACTGTTCTTCCTCTGGAAGTCGTGTCGTAAAATCTATGGTAGAAGTCTTGCCAACATAGCCACAGCTGACCGTGACCGTGTACGATGCTCCCGGCTGCAGCCCGTCCAGCGCGTACTCGTACTGAGGGAGCTCGGCCGTCACCGGAACTCGCTGTGGATCTGGATCCTCCGAGTCCTCACCAACCTCCTCCTCCTCTTCTGAGAAGAGGCGACGTGCCACAGCTACCTCGAAGTATGTCAGGTCGGAGTTCAGTTTGGATGGCAGCTTCCAGCGGATGAGCGCAGATCGTTCAGTAATGTCAACTGCTTGCAAGTCCTGTGGTGGCTCGGACACTGTATGGACACGGAGGTCGTTGATCCAAGATCACTGTCAAATGTCTACAACGTGCCTAGCTCACCGTTGGTTCGTACTATAGCATTATTGAGTGATATTCTAATTATAGTATTATATCAATTCCTTGGGATTAAAATGTCAGTAGCAGTAGACATACACTGTAAATCAGAGTGTGATACTGACTACACGTTTTCTTTGATACATAAATATTGCACGATGTTGTTATGATCATCGCAGAAAAAGAACAATATTAAATTCATTGCTTATACTTGTGATGAGCATCACTTATTTAAGCAACACTTCGATGTATCATAGTTTTGTGCAATATGCGTCACACCGTTTTGAGATAAATCCAGAATCATCGCATTATTTTGCAATGAGTATTACACAATTTTGTGATAAAAATTCATGACATCCCCAGGAGTAATAAATCATGAGAATCACACAGGAAATTGTATCGCACGAAAATGTATGAAAAGTATCACACTTCGAATTACAGTGTAGCAACGGTACGCTAGGGGCCTTTGAAGTTGAGGGTGCAGAGATCACCAAACAGCCGATATGCCAGTTTGCTCACCGGCAGCTTTCAGATGTGCCTTTGTTTCCCGACAGCACTTAAATATGCCTTTTCCACTGTAATTCAAAGTGCGATACTTTTTACTAATTTTCGTGTGATAAAATGCTCTGAGTGATTCCCATGATTTATCACTCCTGGGGGTGTGATGAATTTTTATCACAAATTTTCTTTGATACTTGTTGCAAATAAAAAAACAAAAAAAAAAACGCGATGATTCTGGATTTATCGCAAAACGGTGTGATACACATTACACAAAACTATGATGCCTCAAAGTGTCGCTCTAATAAGTTATGGTCGCATATCACAAAGTCAAGCAAAGAATTTAATGTCGTACATTTAAGGTGGTGATCATCACAATATCATGCAGTATTTCTGTATCACATCAAAAGTGAAGTCAGTATCACACTCTGATTTACAGTGTCGAGGTATGTATACACTGTAAACCACAGTGTGATACTGACTGCATATTTTCTGTGATACAGATATATTGCACGATGTTGTGATGATCATCGCAGAAAAAGTACAAGACGTAGGGCCCCGTGCGTTAACATTATGCACGGGGTAGCTGAGCGAAGTGCATTAAAATAACAGAAGACGTAAAAAATATAAAACAAAACTATAACAAATGAGGGTCCACCCAGTAGGTAGGCAACTGGTTCTCTCCTAGAACGTAAGAGATTGGAGGGGGGGGGGGGTCGCTTC
>NW_026267609.1:46745-51178 GCF_000697945.3 Frankliniella occidentalis
GTGGGCGAAGTACACTGTAAATCGCAGTGTGATACTGACTGCACATTTTCTGTGATACAGATGTATTGCACGATGTTGTGATGATCATCGCAAAAAAAGTACAAGATTAAATTCATTGCTTAAATTTGTGATAACAATCACTTATTTGAGCGAAACTTCGAGGTATTATAGTTTTGTGCAATGTGCATCACACTGTTTTGCAATAAATCCAGAATTATCGCATTATTTTGCGATAAGTATCACACAATATTTGTGATAAAAATTCATCTCTCCCCCGGGAGTGATAAATCAAGGGAATCACACCGGGCATTTTATCACACGAAAATGTGTGAAAAGTATCACACTTTGAATTACAGTGTATAGACTAGGTTAGTTTGGCTTAGGTTATCTTACTTAACCTCTTACGGAATGACTCGAAGCCTGAGGAAAAAATTGATTACACTACAACTCAAAATTTGTTTGCGTTTTTCACCGAACTTTTCTGCTATTGTTACACAGTGTTATTGTCGGTGCATTGTTTTGAACTCTAGATGAGTTTATGTTAAAAGGCTTGTCTCTCTGATGGAGTGTGTTTTTGAAACTATATTCTTGTCGTTACTTTTTCAAATTCAAATGGTTGTTATAAAAAGTCTAACCACTTTTTATAACAATTTTTCCTCCATATTCATAGTAATTTAGTTTGATTTATTTTCAGGTGCTTTGGTAGATTGCAATAAGGAGGTAGCAGTGGTAGTACCTTCTGCTGAAGAAGCCATTAAAAAACTGGCTGATATATCCAGAGAAAACACTGTTCATCTTTTTCTTTAAGTTGTGTTGCATCTAGTCATTGTTATTTTTGTTTTAAAGATTAGGATTTATTTCTTTGTGTTATTGTTATTATGTTTCATCAAATAAAGTCAACATTCTACTAAAAAAAAAAAAAAACCGTTTCTCTCTGTACTGCTTACCCTTTACCTGACTATATAAATTCCAGAGTTATACCTAAATTTGAGATTCAGATCTGCATGTAGCACGTTTGTACGTGGAGACATTTACGTCGACGTCACGTTGAATCGACGTGATCAACACGTCGATAAATCGTGGATGAGATAGTCAAATTCACGTGGAAATCACGTGAATTCATCACGTGTTTTCCACATATAACACCACGTCGATTCCACGTCTTTTCCACTAAAATTTCTCTCTGGGACATACATTAGAAATGCGTAAGCCGAGCATGTTTCCGCGGAACTTCTACAACCAGAAAATCGTTTTCTTTGAAACTTGTGAATTTCCTTGAAATCAGCCTTGAATCAACGAAATTAACATAAAATGAACAAAACAAATTCCTTAATTTTAAGAAAAGTCTTTAACTCAGAGAATTTTTGTCGTTAAGCCAAAGAAATGTCACTGGTAAAAGAAAAAAATGTCCTCATGTTTTTTCAAGGTAACGATTATTCTGGTTGTATGTAAGCTATGAATGAAAATGTTCATAAGCTTTTAGTGTGCGGACGACAGCTACACTGTAAATCAGAGTGTAATACAGACTACACGTTTTCTGTGATACAGAAATATTGCACGTTGTTGTGATGATCATAGCAGGAAAAGTACAACATTAAATTAATTGCTTATATTTGTGATGACCATCACTCATTTGAGCGATACTTTTATGTATCACAGTTATGTGCAATGTGCATTCACACCGTTTTGTCGGAAATCCGAAATCATCGCATTATTTTGCAATAGGCATCACATAAAATTTGTGATAAAAAATGACCCCTTCTCCAGAAGTGATAAATCGTGAGAATTACACGGGGCGTTTTATCACACGAAAATGTGTGATCCTGGGGGAGTGATGAATTTTTATCACAAATATTGTGTGATACTTATCGCAAAATAATGCGATAGTTCTGGATTTATTGCAAAACAGTGTGATGCTTATTGCAAAAACTACGATACCTCAAAGTATCGCTCAAATAAGTGATTGTTATCACAAATGTAAGCAATGAATTTAGTCTTCTACTTTTTTTGCGATGATCATCACAACATCGTGCTATATATCTGTATCACAGAAAATGTGCAGTCAGTATCACACTGTGATTTTACAGTGTTGGCATGTAAACCTAGGCCTAGGTTGGCAATATTTAGACACTCGCCTCCCGGAAGGAAACGCCCGCGCCCTACCCTAATTTTTCCTCGCTCTATGCTGGGTCGTCAACTCCGTGATATTCCATCGCACATTACGCTGATATTGCGACGATTTTACAACGATAGTAGGCAATCTAAACTAAAGCTATTTGCTAATGACACTGTCATCAAAGTATATACACATACACTAGCCAGGACCTTCTGTCCTCGTGCTGACCTCGCAGATAAACCATTCTACTTCAATTGTCTGAGTCAGGGATTCGCCATTGCCATTACGAACCTTTCCTTACTGCCTGCACTGTCAAAGCAGTAGCCATAGTGAGAGATAGGTCCATGCACCTTTTCGCACTCGGTAGCAGACTCCCACGTGAACAAGGCTGAGCTGTTGGTCTGGGCAGCCAAACGAAGAGGAGAAACTTTTCCTTGCGGCTCTGTACAAAGCAAAACATAAACTATAACTTTCTTTAAAAAGGGTCAGGTCAATAAATTCACAAAAAAGAATCTTCTTTGTTTACAGCTACACTCTGCTATATTCTGCTGTGAAGCGGAAGAAGGAGTTAAGTCGACTGTCGACTTACCCCCAAACTGAGATTCTGCTTATAGCATGTCAGTGCGCGGTAGGCCGCTTCCGTCCACCAAGTGTTTGAGAGGTTTCTCTCATAGAACACGAGATATAGATGTTTGCAAAAAGGACTGAGTTGAGTTGACTCCTTTTGCTCGATAATTTACAAGTAGCAAAAGGGGCTAAGTCGACTTATCCCCTTAGTCATCACAAATTCAATAGAAGTAAAAAGAGTTAAGTGGACTTGGCTCTTTATGTTGCAATATTTTTAATAGTGATAAGT
The DNA here is from genome assembly GCF_000697945.3 of Frankliniella occidentalis. Classification (NCBI taxonomy): domain Eukaryota; kingdom Metazoa; phylum Arthropoda; class Insecta; order Thysanoptera; family Thripidae; genus Frankliniella; species Frankliniella occidentalis. The sequence continues at coordinate 49,718 of NW_026267609.1, forward strand.
TGAATTAACCCCTTTTGCACATGATTAAGGGAACCACGGTGGAGGGTCTGTTCGTGGGTCCAGAATCTCGACAGGTTTAGGGATTAACGCCCTGGTCGGGGCGAACAGTAGGGTGCGTTCACACTACCTTCAGTCGGGGCCGCCGTGCAGGCAGGTAGGTGGGAACGCAGCGTTGCCTACTGCCCAGGTTGAGGGGCCGGCCGGCGCGCGGCGGCTTATGGAGCGCGGACGGTTTTTCGGCCCTCGCGGGCTTTCCTTTGACTTTTCGGGAGTGGATGTAAGGATATCAGTTAAAGAGCACGTCTTAACCCATCGAATGAGCCCTCACCCAGCTCGATAGCACGACCCAGTCGGCGACAGCATCAATATACATTTCACGGCAAAAGCCCAAATCGCGACGCGGCTGCGGTTTTTCGCTTCTGGCGCCTCTCCTGTTCATTTTGGATGGGGGATGAAAGCAAGGTGATTGTAGAGAATGAAAAGAGCTTTCAAACGCGCAAAGACTGAAATCTGTACGACCATCCTGTGCCGAACGCCGATAATAAACGTGCCGGCGCGGCACGGCACGGCAGTGCTGCCCACGCGGTACAGCCGGGAGCGCGTACGTTTGTCATCGGCGTTCGGCACAGGATGGTCGTGCATCTTATGCATCAAATGTTAAGTCGACTTAACCCCTTTTGCCAATTTTCCGATGACTTATCTCCTAATACAAAACCGTCCAAAAGAGTTAAGTAGACTTGTCCCATAATGCAGTGCTCGAACAAAGGGGACAAGTCCTATAAATCCAGGCCGGGCATATGTGAAAACTTCAAAATGCCAGTAATATCCTTGGCGGACGTGTATTCCACCTGGACTATAAAATTTTTGGAGGATTAAGTGCAAATATCGTTTTTTTATTTCCTGAAAGGTATCGTTTTTAGCCCGCCCTTTTGCTTTGAAAAAGCTATCCAACGGGCTTATGCAAACGACCTCGTGTCTGTCTGTCTGTCTGTCTGTCTGTGTGTCTGTGTGTCTGTCTGTTCCACTAGAAGGAGATGTGCTAGAGACTTGAAATTTTCAGGGTATCTTAGGGTCTACTCCTAGAGAACGAAACGCCTACGGCAAATCCTGGCAACCACCCCTAAGGGTGTGAATGGGGGTATCCAAGGTTCAAAAATTCTCCCAAAAAGTATTTTTTTTTATGTTCTCCTAAGGGGTAACTCGTCAAAGTAGAGCCCTCTGGGCGAAAATTTCGTCCGTTTCGCTCTATCTCTAACCGTTTACGCGCTAGAAGGTCTTTTTTGACGAAAATAAGCTAAAAATTGCCATAGTGAACAATAAGTTGTAGAAAAGGGCCTAAAAACCGCAAAATAGAAAGGAAACTCTCCCTCCACCCCCAAAAAACGTTTTCTAAGCAGAAGGGTGGGTTGTAGTCGCGGTGCTTCACCGTTACATCCCTTTCTCGAGTCTTTGGGGCAAACT
>NW_026267609.1:51228-62224 GCF_000697945.3 Frankliniella occidentalis
CAACAGGTACTTTTAGTGAGTACTGAACTTGAGTAATTACTATGCAATACAACAAATTTGGAAGTCCACTAGAAAGGCTTGATACTGGGGAGTCTGTTTTCTATTCATTAAAATACATGGTTGATTTGTTTGGGTAAACACATTACTGTAACAGTGGCTTTTTGTGAAAGATGAAATTCTGTTGGATTGCCTCTGCTTGAAGTGAAATTCAATACTCTAATATTTAATTTGATTTCAAAACACATTTAAACTTCTCTCCTACGACAAGTATAACTTGTCGCTCTTTCATTCATTTTTATCAGCTCTTTCCGAGGCATTTGAAGAATCACGAGTCACTGAAGTATATTTAATTGAAAGTTCTATGTATGATGTATTGTATCATACAGTTTAGTTTCAATGCTCCCACCATTTTATTGGATATCATTGAACATAATGCAACTCCAGACAAAGCTACTCAATTTAAGAAAACGATATACCTTGTTCTGATTTCAATGGACCTATCCTACCTGAGTTAACGATATTGGCTATAATATTGTTCGGTTCCTTGCAGGTCCATGCCTATTGTGAAAATAAGTTGTGTGTTTAATAATCGTTTTAACATGTCCTATTGAAAGATTAGGTGACTTCCAATCATTCTACAAGTACACACCATTACATTTTGTTAAAATAACAAAATTGAAAATTTGGAATATTTTGGAAGTTACAAAATTAAAAGTTCAATTATAGATTTGGATTCCTTTTTCAAAATTAAAAAGGATATGTATTAAGCTGAAAGACGATCAGAGTCGAAATGGCAAAGTTATTAACCCTCAAAGGGGTAAATGTGTACAAAAACGACCAAATTGTCAAATTGGGGGGTAATAACTCTGCCATTTCGATTCCGATCGTCTTGGAGCATAAAACATTTTCGTTTTCTTTTGTCAAGATGAACTCGAAACAATAGTTACTTTTTCACATTCCTCCCGAACCACTACCCCTCTTCCCCCCTTCAACTTACGTAAGTAAACACGTAAACCATCCAAAATATCACTTTCGTTTCTTTTCACCGGACACTCGTGAAACGTCGTAGGTCGAGTTCCGCAACTTTAAAACTAAAAGTAACACACTCGGTTTGACAATCTGACATTTTAATCACTTGTGAGAGAGTATCAAAGACGCGAAGTGGGCGCCGGAGCCGTTTGTGCACTTTACCCACTCGAGTGCAGTGCTGCCAACATACCAACAAACTAAGCGTGAATTCAAATTAAGCGATTGAATATTTCAAACAAAACAAATCCTGAAAGTAAATGCATTTGAAACTGCCCCCACAAATGTCAATGTTAAAACAATCTCGCATTTCGTCATTCGTGGAGCCGTTTCTTAGTCCATCGAGTGAATGAGACACGGACAGACAGACAGACGGACAGACTCACGACGGAGACACCGCCTGACCCCTCAGCGACTTGGACTGAGCTTCGCTCAGCGATTAAATTCATTGCTTACATTTTTGATAACAATCACTTATTTGAGCGATACTTCGAGGTATCATAGTTTTGTGCAATGTGCATCACACTGTTTTGCAATAAATCCAGAATTATCGCATTATTTTGCGATAAGTATCACACAATATTTGTGATAAAAATTCATCACTCCCCCAGGAGTGATAAATCAAGTGAATCACTCCGGGCATTTTATCACACGAAAATGTGTTAAAAGTATCACACTTTGAATTACAGTGATACGTTTTCAGCCCACCCCCCTGCTTTTAATAAAGTATTATAGCGGACTCATGCAACACCTCTCGTGTCCGTCCGTCCGTCGTGTTGGAAGAGGAAGATGTGCTGGAGGTTTACATATTACAGGGTATTTTAGGGTCACTCCTGGTCACCGAAACGCCTGGGGCAATTCCCTAAGGGGAAGAAAGAGGGTAACAAAGAGATAGGGATTGGCCAAAAGGAAAGGGCGGGTGGGGCACATAGTGACGTTTTTTGGAATTTGGGGTTTATTCTCTTTTGGGGGGCTCAATGTACGAGGTAAGAGCTTGTATAGGTTCTTTGAACCTTTGCCGAGGTAAATTGACCATTGGTTGCCTAGAATAAAAATTTGAAGATCCTTAGAATTGGGTCGAAAGCAAGCCCTCCATTTGTCACTTAGTGCCCCGGACCGGGGCACTTAGTGACAGTCGGTAAAACAAATATTTCTATGTAACTTTCACGCTCAAAAAAGATATTTCTCATAAATTACACATATTTTAACGGTTGTATTGAGAAATAAACAGTACGAAAAAACAGAAAACATTTTTTTCGTTTTGAAACCAATGTGGAATATATATTAAAGGAAAAATGAGAAAAGCGATTTAGTGTCTCCAAAACATGAATCTAAAAGTTGCTTTTTCGTAGTTTGAATAAGTTTGAATAAGACATAATGTTTTTTACCACTAAGCCAGAAAATCTGTCATTACTTTTTTTCTACCAATAATATTGGCAAACCCACAATAAGAAGAAGACAGCGCTGCAGAGAGGGCCGAAAAACAGATAGGCTAGTCTTTCGGGGAAGCAAAACAGATAGGCTAGTCTTTCGGAGCAGCGAAACAGATAGGCTAGTCTTTCGGAGCAGCGAAACAGATAGGATATTGTTGCACGGACGCGCCGATCTGTCACTAACTGCCCCGAGCTCAACTTGGCGTTCCAATGTGACTGAGAGGTTATACGGGTCTGCCCAAACCTCGGAGTGACATCGGAATAAGGGAGGGAGGGGTCAATAGTAATGATAGAAAAATTGCACATGGCCAATTTGCTGACACTCGCTTAGTATTGCAGGGAAAAACTAAAAGGAAAAGTTGAAAATGTCGTCAAAATTGTCTAATTCAAAGTTAACATTTTCCTCAGCGCAAGCACATTGAATTTAACACAACAGGCTTGTGGTATATGTTTCTAGAGGTAAAAGACTTTGTTCTTTGCACCGAGGCTGATGCGATTAGTTAATAGGGGGGCCAGCGCAGCGATTTGTCACTATGTGCCCCTGTCACTAAGTGCGCCACCCTCCCTTAGGAAAAACATATTTTTTTATAGTCTCCTAAAGGGGTAACTCGGGAAAGTACAATCCTCTGGGATGAAATTTTCCTGGCTCTATCTTGCACCGTTTGGGCGCTAGAGTGGTTTTTGTTAAAAAAACGGTGAAAATGACCACGCTGTAGAAGAAGTACAAGGAAGGCGTCAAATCGTAGAATGACAGGAAGAATGGCCGAGAGCCAAAAACCTTCAAATGGTTCCTAGGACACCCGCACACCAAAATTCAGCCACATTCGGAATCTCCTTCCACCCTATCCTTTCACGGTTTTTACGACTTTTCCATCCCCATGCTCATTTAGGAGATGCGTACGGCGTAAGGGGTGTCGCACGACATTCGCGCTCAAGGATGTTCAACTGCACATATGGATGCATGTCTATGTCAAATCTTAAGTTCCTAGGTGCAAGGGATGATAATTGTTAAGGTAATTGTTTTAGCGAGTGCCCTAGTATGTACTAGTGCTTGCCTGACGATGAGGTCGGGGATGTTCCTGATCGTGAGAGGGGGATGTCCGTGTCCGTCAAAGGGGAACGGCGTGTGGTTGGAAGGTAAGCATAAAACAGCAAACGCGCTAGATTGCTCTGCATTCTGCTTTAACAAGCTCATCAATCCTGTGGCTTTTATATCGAACTTTACCAACATTACCAACTTTACCGGGTGTTGAGTACTTTGCTGGTAACCTTATCGGGCGTTGCATCACTACACAAGTATACGCTTTGCACCGCGACGAGCAGTGTAGTGTGATTGGTAACTTTCCCTTACCCTTCTTGTCAGTCGTGGCCTGCACAGTGGCATGCTCGCCGGGCAGGTCACCGTGCTCGTTGGTGGCGCTGACCGTGATGAGGTATGTGACGCGTGGACGCAGCCGGCCCACGATGCAGCAGACGTGGTCGGGCCACGCTCCGCAGCGCGTCCCTGCAGCCACGCGCTCCGAGCGGCGCTTGGGCTTTGCGCTGCCTGGAGTGACGACGGGCGCTACCTCCACGGTGTACCAGCGGAGCGCTCCACTGGGCCGGCCGGGGGGCAGCCAGCGCAGCCACAGCGCCGTGCGGTTTAGGCGGTAGACGTCCAGCTCGCGCGGAGGGTCGGGCACTTTTAGGGAATGAGGCAGTTGGCAAAACACAAAGGTAAGGTGATCAGTTTCACAAAATTAGGAATCTGTACCAACGGTATTCTCAGTCCGATTTCGGATTTAGGACTTCTTTACCTTTTTGGAACATTTAGAAACTAGATAACACACATTTCGGGAGATACTTTATTTTGGATCGTAGGTGCAGATGCGGGTTGACTTTGATGCACCATAGTTCCTAAACGGTTTGTGCTACAAATATGAGCTTGTGCTTACAGGATTCAGCGGACAATTTTCTTGTTTGGGAAACCAAACCAGATCACCCGAAAAAAGTTTCTGACTCGTTTTTCCCAAGAAATTTTAAAAACTTCGTCAATTTTGACAATATTTCAAAAGCTATGGGTCCTAGAGAAATTCTGATCGTATTTGTTTCTCGATCCATTTTGCATCCAGACACCTGAACTGACAATCTCGGACCACAACTCTGGTCATAATGCGAAATACCCAAAATACCTACAAAACCATTAATTTGCCACAGCTCCGGTTCCGGAAGTACATTTTTCTCGGCCAAACTCTCTCTCTCTGGCACTTTTTACAATTCAATGGAAGAACATGTCCACCGAATACCAGCCAAAGCGGCCATGGTCTTAGGCACGACCTGCCCTTCTTATTTACATGCATGTGGATAGACAATTTCATGGGCAAGAGGGCTTCCATGGCCACAGTATTTCATAAATCTAAGGACAAGAAATGACAATGGCAACAAGGCACAATGTCTTATTCTCATGGTCAAAACGTGTCCATGGAAGCAGCTGGGTGCCAGCTGGCCATGGAATTGACATCCCATGGTCAGAGTGCCCACAGAAATGGATGGTAAGTGTGTGTTGATGGCTAGGTAAATCAATTTCTGTAGGAACTCTGACCATGGGAAATCAATTCCATGGCCAGCTGGCACCTTGCTGCTCCAAAGGACACGTTTTGGCCTTAAAACATTGTGTTTTCTTGCCATGGTCATTTCTTGTCCATAGATTTATGAAACGATGTGGCCATGGGTCGGTATGGCGATTTTTTTTATCATGGCCCTAGTGTGCCTGGCTTGTAATGGCTGAGGTTGTATTTATGGACGTGTCCCAATGGTCAAAAGGTTGTGACCATGAATCCACGTCCATGGACACAAACGCTCGCCATGATAAACGTACGCTATGAACACGCAAACCATTAGAAAAATTTCCCATGTCCAGTAAAAATACAGTTGGCCATCGATTAGTTCTTTCATGGTCTTTGAGTCAATTGAAAAAAGTATCATGTTCAAGGTGAGTTCATGGACGTTCTACATGAAAATAGTAATTCGCTCGTCCCTAACTCAAAGCACGCACGGCGCAGCGCCTCTAAAGAAACCAAGTATGTCTGCGCGTCGCCCGAGAAACCCAGTACCGTTGCGTGGCGCTCGAGAAACCAAGTATCGTTGCGAGACTCTAGTGAAACCACGTAACGCATTTTTTGACGAATTTGTAGGGGCTATATATTTGAATAGAGGGAAATTTTCTCTATCGTATGGTATAGGTTTCAAAAATCACCCAAAAATGGAGGTACGTGGCTTCACTAGAGTCGCGCAACGATACTTGGTTTCTCGAGCGCCGCGCAACGATCTCGGGCGTCGCGCAAAGATATTTGGTTTCTCTAGAGGCGCTGCGCCGTGCGTGCTTTGAGTTAGGGACGAGCGAATTGTGATCACTATTATTCATTCAAGGAACTTGACGTCACATCCGTTGCAATTTGAATCGTGTCACATTCGTTAGAATATTGTGTCACATTTGTTTCAACGTGAATCTATGCCTCAATCACTGTAATTCAAAGTGTTACACTTTTTACACATTTTCGTTTTCGTGTGTTGAACACGAATAACGTGCGGTCAGTATCATACTCTTATTAACAGGGATGCCTTCTCGACCCCTGAAAACTAAAAGGTCGTACTTCAGAGGGTCCGCGTAAAAAAGGTCCTACTTTGGAGCGGTTTGCGTGTCTATTTTGCGAGATGCATATCATTAGCATCAGGAGAAAATTCTCTTTCTAATGATATGCATCTCACGAAATCGTTAAAAAACAGACTTACGACCATTCTCCGGGACCCTAGCGAGATCCGACTTTATACGCAACCGCTCCGAAGTACGTCCTTTTACGCGGACCTTCTGAAGTACGACCTTTAAGTTTTCACGGGTCGCTCTGGATTAGCTGATTAACGTTAAAACGAATGTGACACAATATTTGAACGAACGTGACATGAGTCACAATTGCATAAGCATAAACTATCGCAACCTACCATAAGCTGCCACAGCTAATATGTTCGCTAGTATGGGCACAGCGAACATTCTTCGCTAACTCAGCCAACTGCTTCGCCGTGGCAGCGAACATTTCAGTAGCTGTCGCAACCAACAGCACATTGACTCTCAGAACGAATCTGATATTGTCAGCTGCAGCTTTACGATCGTCGACTCTAGCTAATTTAGAGTAGTTGTTACAACTTATGCGTGCTCGCCTATGGCAGCTTAAGATTACTGCCTAAACCAGCAGGCAGACGTTTGATTTCGACGTGTTCCACCTGACTGCCTATGCTCCTTTCATATACGACATCGCGCACAAATGGTCCAGAGCCTCCGAGTTGGCCTGGCAACCGGACGAACGGGGGTTCGACTCCCCCTTGAGTCGCAGCTAAAATATCAACACGATTCTCTAGAAATAATCAAAGATGGCCGACACAAATCGTCAAAAAGTTGGAAACTGCCATACAAATACGTATTTTCAAATGAAAATACGTATTTTCAACAATATTTTTCACTGGTGCCGCATTAGTGGTCCCAACTAATGTGTTAGTTGTCCTAACTAATGTGCTTTCGGCTCTAGTGACGAACGCGCATCAACTGCAATCGCTAAAATGTTCGCTGCGCGCATACCAGCGAACATATCAGCTGTCACAACTAACCTCCTTTTTTCCGTGAGTTATAGTATGTTGACGATACTGGGTCCATAAATCTATGCTCAAAAAAATCCATGGTTCTGTCCATGACTCATGGACAGTTCTATGGTTATATCTCGGGGTTGCGACCGGTTTTCCGGGGTAAAGTAAGGACCAAACTAAAATTTCACGAAGCAGTATAATTTTCAGCTCGTCACATACAGCATTGAGAACGAAAAATAAAAACGGACCCATGTGCCCCATGTTTCCTTGTTAGAAAATCCTCATCTTTCAGCTATCACCCTGGACCCGCACTGTTATTTCGGAACCTTAGTTGGCTCAATCCATGGATTGGGACCTTTGACAACATGTTTATTACTCGGTTTATTTTTTGACCTTGTCACTTTTGGACTTTTGACCGCGCACTGTGAAAATTCTTTGTCACGATGAGGAAAAAACCATGGTTAAACGTTAGCCATGGTATTTTCGAAAATACCATGACGATCGTCATCGTGACAAATAATTTTTACAGTGCGTTTTCAGGGCTTTTGCTCGCCGTGGCTCGTCTGACATTAAGTCCCCTTAATACGAATAATGTTAACACAGGGGTCTCAAACTCGCGGCTCGCGAGCCAAGCGCGGCTCGCCTAGCCCGGTAGCGCGGCTCGCCGAGAGCCGCGCACCTCTTGCGTTCGGGTGGATCCGAGCCCCCGAGAGCCGCGCTCGGGTTGCTCGAAGCTGAGCTGGACCCAGCCGCCGTCGTCTGTCGCTCGACACACGCCGCTCGCTCGCTAGCCCAGTGTGTGTGTCTGTCTTTGTCTCACTCATTGAGGCGCCATTGGGAGTGACAAAGACAGACACACTGGCCGCGGCGACCGAGCGCCGAGCAAAGCTAGCCGGCGGCGACAGCAGTTGCGGCCGGGCACGGGTCAGTCGCTGAGGCACCACTACATCTATCTCTCTCACTCTTCTTGCCGAAGAGCTTGTAATGCGTGTGGCCTATGCAGACGAGGCTCGGCAAAAAGCTCGAGTTTGAGACCCCTGTGTTAACAAATAGCTTTGAAAGTGATCCGATGACTCCAGAAAATTGATTCCTTGCAAATAGGGAATTTTCTTGTAATTAGCCTGGCGTCAACGAAATTGACCTAAACATAAGAAAATTGTTTCCTCTCTTTAAGGACAAATTACAAATTTGCCTTTTTTGAAGAAAAGTCTTGAAGTCAAGGATTTTTTTTATCGTTAAACCAAAGAAATTTCTTTGGAACAAGATCAAAATTACCTTATGTTTTTTTCAAGGGAACTATTTTCTTGGTGCAAACAGCTGTACGGTGCACCCTGATAATTCCGCTCGTTGTTACTATTCGAAGATAATTGCCGATGTGGCAATTGTAGTGCCATTAAAAGTACAGTCTTAAGTCATATTTGAACTTTTGGCAAATTAGTGTGGATGGAGCAGATTGGACGAGAAAATATCGAGAGTTTACATCGGAGACCGGTGGTATCGCCCACCTGTGTGGTGTGTCGTTAAATTGATGGTGACGGCAGAACTTTTGGCATTGCTGCCTGCTGGATTGTACTGGATCACACTAAACTTGTAGTCCGTCAACGGTTGTAGATCTGTGATCGAAACAGTGGTCTCGGAAGTGTTTTTCGCTCGTGATGCATCGCAACCACTGTAAATATACAAAGCTATGTAAATATTGGTATGGTTTACACCCAAATGTACGCCGCACCACGCTTTGTGGGAAAGACTTCGCGGCGTCGCGGTATGTTAGTTTTTAGACGATCCCATCGGCTATACCGGACGAATTCTACAATTTAAGCGCTTGGAGAGCGCGGTGACCCGTACAAAAATAAAAAAGATCTGGATTGTCACGATATGAGATAGCGTGGAGACTTTGTGGAGACGTTGTCAAGACTGTGAATAGCCGAACTTAGACAATACGGAGACGATCTCGAGACGTGGAGTTTCGTCTCCACACTGTACTTCAAAGTGTGATACTTTTCACACGTTTTCGTGTGATAAAATTTCGAGGGGTCCCCACTCGTCAGCTCGTTGTACACGAGGAAAAATACTCGCGAGATACTCGCGTCAACTCGCGACAACTCACGAAAAATTTGCGAAAACTCGCGAAAAAATCGACAAATACTCGCCTAATACTCGCGGATACTCGCCATTACTCACATAAACTCGCGGATACCCACGCAACTCGTTGTACACCCACTTGGAGAGTGGAGTACCCTCGTAAAATTTTCGGTGTGGTTCCCATGATTTATTACTCATGGGGGTGTGATGGATTTTTATCACAAAATTGTGTGATACTCAGTGCAAAATAATGCGATGATTCAGTGCGAAAATTCGTCCGTTTGGCTCTATCTCTCACCGTTTACGCGCTAGAGGGAGTTTTACCCACAAAAGTGGCTTAAAAATAAATATATTAATTTTAAAAAACATTTGATGGTCTCCTAAGGGGTAACTTGTCAAAGTAGAGCCTCTTGGGCTAAAGTTTTGTCCTGTTTACTTACAAAAGGTAGTTTTTCTTACCAAACTGGCCAAAACAGAAATATTTTTCCTTTTTCAGAAGTACATTTCTGTCAAAGAAGTATGCCGTCGGTTCAAAATTTTCTTCTAAGCAGAAGAGTGGGCTTATTTTATGGTGGGACATCATTAATAAAACGTGTACACTTCCATAAAAAAAACCCCAAAAAAACACATTTATTTTGTCGTTCGAACACGTTCGGAGTCATTCAGAGTATGCCTGCAAGTATATTTAACTTCTTCTAGGGCTAGTCTTATGTATCTTTTCATTGGTGTAACACACCACCATGATTCATATATAATTCATATTTAATAAGCTAACATCAATAACTTAGAAGGGATTTGGCATAACTTGCATGTATTCTACAAACTGCGGCACACACAGCCAAAGATGTTCAACGTATGAAAAGAATACTTCGTTTGTTGAGTTTGGATTACGAAGTAGATAGAAAAGGTACCTGGCAAAAAGATGGTCCAATGCGAGCCGTCACTCCAACGGGCCGAAGGCCCGTCCCCAAACGCCGCCGGAAGGCCAAAGCTGGGCCCGCTCCCTGCCGAACCGAGTTGCCGGTGGAGCGAAGCGGAGCTGGCAACTTGGTTTGGCGGAAGAGCGGGCTCAGCTTGTTTTCTTTCTCCGTAGGCCACAAGATTTTAGGTGACAGTTTTTTTTCTGAGCCTGTTTCGCTTGCGGTAATGGTGACTCCCTGTGTTACTTTACCTATATTTGGTCACAATTTTAATTCGTATAGTTCAGAAATTTTTTCGCTTGCTTCGCTCGCGATGAAGTTTATAATTTCCCTTTTCACTTAGCTTTTGGTCACAATTTTAAAACATAGTTTCCAATTTTTTTTCGCTCGCTACGCTCGCGACTGCTTCTTTTACCTGACTTTGGAGCATCAGAAGCATCTTACAAGTCTCCTTCATCACTTTGGAAAACGGGTGTTTGTTCTTTCAAAATTGGCAAATTTTTTATTAACTACACCCCGTGAGTTAGGCAACCAACACAACACATTCAGAAAAATGCCCCTCCCCCCTATAACCTTTCGCTGGATCCGCGCCTCGTCTCAGTCAAGTCTCGTTTACGATCCCGTTTAGAGACGACGCAGCGACTAGCGCAACGCTTCATCAGTGATTCCTCTGGCCCAGTGGTCACCGGCTCCGCTTGGCAGGCGGACGGTCAGCGAGTCGACCCCAGCCCGCTGCGGCGACGCTTCTTGTTTTCGCCTTTCTTTGTCTTATGTCGATGTCTCTGGATTGTTTCCACGCGATGCTCTGCGTCGTCTCTAAACAGGATCGTAAACGAGACTTGACTGAGACGCAACTGGGGCAGGGCCGTCGGAAGTGTTTTTCGGTAGGGGGGGGCAACTTAGACGAAAAGCGGGGGGGGG
>NW_026267609.1:70460-84895 GCF_000697945.3 Frankliniella occidentalis
AGGCCCGACCATCGCCGCCGGCAGGCCAAGCAGGCCCGGCCCCTGCCGAACGGAGTTGCCGGCGCAGCGAAGTGGAGCTGGCAACTCCGTTTGGCGGAAGGGCGGGCCTGCTTGTTGTACTGGCAGTCACATAGTGACCGTACGTCAGCGAGGCAGAAAGTCTGTGCACCATGTACTGTGCATTTGCATTACCTAGGCAAGCTCATAGGATATTTCACCCAGTTTCAACCGGATCCACAGTAGAGCAATAATGGTTTCTGAACTGTTTCCTCTCTACCGCTCATTGGCTCACGCGGACGAAGATCTCGGACCCGTCACTAGGGCAGTCGCAGACCTGGTGGCGCGTTCACGAGCTTGGTCCGCGTCAGCCAATGAGCGTCAAGGAGGAAACAGTTCAGGAACCATGACTGTTCCTCTTTGGATCCGGTTTAAACTGGGTGAAATGCCCTATTCCCATTAGCAGAGACAGCTTATTCAATGCTGCTGTTTTAGCTGTATGGCTATCATTTTAGCCGTGCAGCGAAGTTTTAAAAGCATAGCTAATTTTTTTCGGCCCGTACAGCGCATGCACCAAAAACCCGGTAGTGATCCCCCACTGTGGCCCAAAAAGCGTCACCTTCGAGGGCGGTGTTAACAACGACGCTGAGCCTTTCGACACCAGACCACACGGTGATGCGGTACTTCGCTGCAGGAACAAGTCGGTCCAGTAGTGCCCTCGGCATGGTGACCACTTGCGTGCTGGTTTCCTGAGAGCACGGGCCAGTGCAAGGAACCACCGACAAGCACTGCCAAACAATCAAATTTATTGAAGAACTTATCGTCAGGAACGATCCCCTACAGTGTAAATAAGGGAAAGTTTTCCGGGGATCTTTTTACACATTTTCGTGGATTCGGTTTGCGTCAGGTTAAATACCCTATAAAGAATTCCGGTAAAGCTGAAATGCACAAGAATGCATGGAACAGGAAAATGGAAGTCCCATGTAAAAGCATAGTGATTCCCGTTTTCTTCTTCCTCGCATTCCTCTGCATTTTAGGTGTACCGGAATGCTTCATTGTACCGGAAGTAATACTTAAACCACACATCTGGCGTTGAACTACGCCCTCCTTTTACTGATAATTTGACAAAGGGGTTTAAGTCCACTTGAGCTAATTTTTCAGGAGGGATAAATGTGTGTCTATTACTAGTCTGGCTGCTACAATTTTAAAGCTAGAATAATTTTTCCTTCACAGAATGTTTTGTTTGAGGATGCGTTACTTCCCTGTGAAACATATGCAGCTCTATCTCAATGAGAACAGATTTTAGTGTGACTAATGTGTTTTTATACCCCCTTGTGGATCTGACAAAGGAACGTAAGTCCATGCATGAGCTGTCAAGAAACATAAGTCCACCAGTGGGATCTGACAGAGGAACATTAGTCCAGACATAATCCGACAGAGAAACGTAAGTCCACCAGTGGGATTTGACAAAGGAACATTAGTCCAGGTGTAGCTTCACAAAGGGACATGAGTCCACCAGTGGGATTTGACAAAGAAACATAAGCCCAGGTGTAGCTTCAAAAAGGAACGTAAGTCCACCAACAAGATTTGACAGAGGAACATAAGTCCAGGTGTAGCTTCACAAAAGGACTTCCTAAAGACTTTCTACTACATTTGTCAAGACTTACTAATAGTGCGTGTAAGAGACTTGACTAGACATTCTAAGAATGATGATAATGAATCACCACTGCTTACTAAGGTAAATGCATTTGAGAGGCCCCTACAGGGAATGGCTAGTGTTGTGGAGCCCTCAGAGTATGTTGTGCCCGGTCCAGCATGTTGTCTAGGTTAATCTGTCCACTTGAAGACACGTGCCCAGGAGAAGCATGTACCGGGTGTAACTGAGAATGCGCAACAGTGTTGCGGGTTTGCCTACCCAGTTAGCCCGTAAGGCGCCATTTCCCCTTGTCGCGATGCGCCAAAAAATATTTCTCTTGTCTGCCGCCGGGAGGGTAGGCAGCCAAGCTCCCACCACTCCTCTTTCCCGCGCGGCAACAGCGAGTCGCCACTCCCACTCCGCAGCAGACGACACGCTGCGCCGCTCTCTGCCTGACGGGCCGCCACGCCCCGCCACGTCACCGCAGCTCTCCGCTCGCCAGTCATCGGTCAGTCGTCGAGCCGGCCGGACGTGCTCTCGTCGCTCCGCGCCGCGCTCTCTGCCTCGCCCATGTGCGTTGACGGTCTTGTTCGCCTCAAGTAAGCCTCGAGCTTGTAGGCGTGTACGACTTCCTTCATTTCTTCATTTCATCATGTACTCAAGTTCTTCGACGCCCGAAAGGTGTGTGTCAGCAGCAAGGGACCAAGGTATTGTTTCCCAAACCAACAGCAGTTCTAACCTGTGCTTTTGTACTCAGGGCCGTCTGTGCTGGGTCTGAGTCTGCCGTGATGGGCTAGGCTCACCCAATCGCCCTGCCTCCGTGTTCCTGCTGCTGCTTTCACCATTTCACCTTGTTCACACTGTCGCCATGAAGCTCGTCCAGAAGATGTTCTTCTTCTTCCGTCACCGCCGGAAACTTCCGGCGGGTGACGTAGCCACGCCGTGACGTCACATCCGGCGCCCCTCTCCTATCAAGACGTGCTGTGTGAACGGTCATTTTTAGTGTTTTACCGTTCTCTGCCCTAGTGCATTTTGGGCCTGTTTATTGTTCTGCGCACTGTGTTCACTTGTGCACCAAGTTTAGTGTGAATGTGACGTGCTCATGACGTCATTGTGATATTGTTCTTCTCCCGGCTCTGGGGGGGCCCCCCCTTTGCCGCGGCTTTCTCCGCCCATCATTGCCTGTATGCTGTAGGGCAACTTCGAATTGGTGAGTGCACTCTGTGTTTAATTCCTTGGCCAAGGTTTTGTGTTGTGAACTTGTTGTACTTGTATGTTGGGTACATATTTATGTACTTGTATTTTGTACATTGTTATTGTTCTGTCTGAACAGTGTTTGTGCGTTCGCGCGTGTATGTGCGTTCTATGAACGTTTGTTAATTTATAATAATGCAATTTTGGCAAGCCCTTGTTTATGGGTCAATATTTGCTTTCTTGTCAGGCTATATTATTGCCTGTTTTCCCCCCACTGTTTTATAGTGGTTAATTCACTTTAAGACTCTTCATGAGTTGGCGTTTTATGCCGAAATATTATTTCTATTACTATGCTATTCGCATAATTGCTACTTGCATTATTTTCCTTGCCAGGGGGACGCCCCTGACACTTTTGCAGTATATCTGCTCTTCTAAGCATATTTAAAGTTTCCCGCTTCTAGTTCCAATGCATTAGATAGTAGTTTGATCTTCAGGGCATTGTATTTGTTGACTGTTTGCACTGTTTTGTTGACTTCATGTCCTTTTTGCACTGTTGTCTTGTATATTTGTTGCTTATATGTTTTAAATGTTGTTTGGGTTATATCTTCGCCCTCTGTTGTCTGAAAAATCTAATAACAATGGTTCCATTCACCCTCAATGTAACTTTTATTGAAATCAGCTGATTATTTACAATCATTTACAATAATGTGCACATATGCCGTAACTTTTCATGCTCCAGCGGCTATTAAAGTGTTTCTTTTCACTTAATCTTGATCTTCCCTCGTCTGAGTACCGGGTCGATTCTGCCACAATTCTGAAACAAATCCGATAATGTTAAAAATATTAATTTAAAAGCATTGTGTCTAATATTGCCTCAGGTTGCATATCAACTTACCTTGAATATCAGTCCTTTGTGTGCACTGTTTTGTGCTCTGCACCGTCAACATCCTGAAATCAAATTTGAGAACATTACTTATAAATTCAAGGACTACCATTGTTATATTCTGTTCTAAACTTATACAGGCCTTTGTTTTCCATTGTTTATGCTGGTTTACTTGTTGAGTTTGCCTCTTTATCTCTGCAATTAAAATAAGTATAATATCCAAACTTCATACCCAGTATTGTTAAATTGATGTTTTGATGTTTGTTCAATATTTCTTGATGGCTAAGTTTTGTGTTTTGGCCTCATGCTATCGTCTATTGTATTGTTATGTATCGTTGTTGTATTGTTAATGTTCACCAATTGAATGTGGTATTATTGTATAAAGCATTTAACTATTGCTAATTATATCAATTAAAAATTGTGCAACTACTTTCAAATTGTTAAATCTATTTCTTTATCAATTTTTGCCATGGCCTTTATGAACAATGAAGCTTAATCAAAAGCAACCCACACTCCACTCACAAAAGATTTGTAAAAAATTAGCTTCTCTTATTTCAAGACCGTGACAAATGGCGCCCAACGTGGGGCTTAACTATGTTCAGTATTACTGTTCAAAAGTGGAGTTAGGCCTTCTTATTGTTATTTTGCAATTTTTCTACAATTGTTTTCATTGTTAATGTGCAAGTTTTTCTATGTATGTTTTATTGTTTGTGAAGTGTACTTGTAAAGTGGTGTTCATTCAGCAGTGTGCCCGGAGGCAGGGCGTGTGAACTTAGTGAATTTATTGGAATTTATTAGTGTTTTGCACATTTACATTTGAACTTTAAATTGACTTTGTGTCAATTGTTTTGAATACTTTCGGGTATTTGTGTTGTTGTGTTTTGGTGTGTAGAAACCTTTCAAAATGTCAAGTGACGGGGAAGCTTCTGCACGGTTGAATGTGACCATGCATACTAATCATCTTTTGGAGGAAGAACTTGATTACGAGTTAGGAATCCGTGAGCTCGATCACGCCTCTGCCGCCACTAGAGATGACAAAGAAGCTCTATTAGAAGAACATGGTTTACTCCCTCCGTTTGATGATGTCCTCAGTACTTTCGACCCTAGGAAGGAACTAGACATTCTTGCCATCAAGATGGCAGAGATGCGTGCCATTGTTGCTGAGAGGAAGAATAGTTGGAAGAGTGAGGAGGTGCCGAAGATAAGTGAAAGGTTGAACACTGTTTATGTTCATACTTTGTGCAGAGCTCGCCGCATCATGTTCAGGAATCCTGATTTTTACTCGGATTTCCGTGCTTTTGCCGACAAGCTGAACTCGCTCCATCGGACCTTGTCATCAACCTTTCCACGCTTGAAGTTTCCAAAGCTCTACACGTCTTCCGATGATGACACTGATGATGAGAAAACTAAGTGGCAGAAAAAGAAACAGTTGAAATCCAGGCCCCATAGAAAGGAAGAAAGTAGTGAAGAAGAAGAAAAGAGAGATAGGAAATTTGAAAAGAGAAATCATAGAAGAGACCGTAGCGAAAGTAGAGAAAGGGAGAAGAAAAACAGAAAGTCTAAGTCTGACGGACATCGTAGAAGAGACGACAGTGAAGAGAGTGACAGAAAACAGAAGAAAAAGAAAAAGGGCAAAGAAAGGAAATCAAAATATACTTACCGTGAAAGGAAGCATTACCCCTCTGATTCTTCCTCTTCTAGTCAAAGCTCCAGCTCTTCCGAAGACTGTTTTTCTCGTCGAGACCGCCGAAGGGGGAGGAACCTCGTGACTGACTGGTCCTTCCGCTACAATGGAACTCACTCTCACGATCTCTTAGGTTTCCTTGAAGATGTTGAAGATGCTGCAGAGACGAATGATGTGTCAGAAGATGAACTGCTGCGTGGCATTGGTGCTTTGCTGACTGATGGAGCAAGGACTTGGCACAGAATGAAGAAGAAACGCATCGAATCCTGGCGTGTCTTCAAGAAAGAAATTAAGGCTGCGTTCGCTCCAGCAGATAATGATGATGAAGTCATGGAGAAGATCAATTCTTTCCGACAGAAGAGTGATGAAACTTATGCTGTATACGAAGCTCGCTGCTCTGAATGGTTTCATCGTCTTACTGAGTCTCTTTCTGAAGGGGATAAATTGAAGAAAGTTTATAAAGGATTGCACTTGTATTACAAGAATAGAATCTCTTCTCATAGCGTGTCTTCTCTTCGAGCACTTAGAAAAGAATGTAGCCTCTTGGAAAAGGATAAAGTACAAATACAGAAACAAGAAAATGAAGAGAGGCGAAAGGAAAGAAAAAGGGATGAAAAGGAAGACAGAAGAGACTTTCGCAAAGTAAAGGTAGCATCAGTGGATTGTGAGGGTAGCGACAGCACTAGCACTGAGAAGGATAAAAGAAATGAAAGCAGTGCCACTGGAAGAGGTAAATTGCTTTGTCAGAGGTGTAATGGCACTGACCATCTGGAACATGAGTGTTATCTCGCTCTGTGTAAGGGTTGTGGTCGAGTTGGAAGAGAGCTCTGTGACAGATGTTATTTCGCTGGTGTGAACCGGAACAGGCCTCCAATGCCGGAAAACTTCCGAGGGGACATGGCAGCCGGGGGAACATGGTCTCCGTTCTCGATTCCTCCACCCGTCATCAGACCTTCAGCCACCAAGAACACCGAGAAACCTCAGAAGCCTGCAAATCAAAAGAATTAGTATTAAAAATAGAAATTGGAAATGATGATCGTGGGTACTTACTTGTTGACGTGCTGGGAATTCCGCTGTACGGACTTCTCGACAGTGGCTCTCCAAAAACTCTTGTTGGATTCAAAGGCATGAAGATTCTCCAGGCTTCAGGACTCCGGTTACAACCATCAAGATATCGCACTTTGCAAGTCGCCGACGAAGGTACATCTACAATTGAAGGCGAAGTTCAGGTCCCTTTTGATGTCGGTGGTGTAACAAGACTTGTTCCTGTTCTGTATGCTCCACGCCTCAGTTGCCCTCTCTTATTGGGACTTGATTTTTGGCGGAGATACAATCTCCGACCTGACTTTCTGTCGTCCACTGTCCACATTGCCGGTGCCACTGTCGAAATTATTGATCCTCCCCCTGAAACAGAAATTGCTATTACTGACGAACAGAAGAAACGATTGGAAGTTTTACTGCAAGAGTTTCGGCCTTTACTGTCGCCTGGCAAACTTGGAACAGTCAAAGGAGTCCAACACACCATCAACGTTGGGGATGCAAAGCCGTTTAAAACTACTTATTATTCAGTTAATCCTAAGGTAATGGCCGAAGTGCATGCAGAGCTGCAAAGAAGATTGGACAATGACATCGTTGAACCCGCTGACTCTCCATTTCAGTCGCCCCTTTTGATCATTCCTAAGAAGAACAAGGGACTGAGATGGGTAGTAGACTTCAGAAAATTAAATTCCCTCATTCAAGAGCCTGATTCTTCGTACCCGTTACCAAAAATCAATCCTATGATTACTAAGCTTGGAGGCGCCACAATCTTGTCAACAATTGACATCTCTGATGCTTACCTCCAGATAGAACTTGCTCCTGAGTCTCGCCCTTGCACTGCTTTTTATGTACCCGGTCGTGGCCAGTTTCAGTTTAAGCGCATGCCCGCAGGGTTAAAGGATGCCGCTAGTCGGTGGCAAAGGACCATTGAAACTGTCTTGGACAGTGTTATCAAAACTGACCCCCACTGTATGATTTATATGGATGACATCATCGCTTGGTCTCCTGATGGCAATTGGGATCATCACATCTCTCTGCTTCGAAAGATCTTTGAGTGTTTACAAGAAGCCGGTATCACTGTCAATTTGGACAAAAGTGAGTTCGGGAAGAAGAGTATCAAATATTTGGGACACATCGTCGATACTTACGGCGTTCGCCCTGATCCAAGCAAAATTGCTGCGGTCATCAATTTTCCCGTTCCCACCAAGGTTCGGAATGTACAACAATTTCTTGGTCTTGCTGGGTGGATGAGAAGATTTATTCCACATTTTGGTACTATTGCTCGGCCTCTGTTTGACACCTTGCAGAAAAACAGGTCTTTTATCTGGGGACCAGAAGAAGATGCAGCATTTGTGAAACTAAAGGAAGCTCTCTGCAAAAATCCAGTTCTTCGCAATCCTGATTTCAACTTGCCCTTCAAGATATATTGTGATGGTTCATCTGTTGGCACTGGTGGTATTCTTGTGCAGGCTTTCCCTGATGGAGAACATGTAGTAGCGTACACCAGCAAGACCCTGAAGCCAAGAGAAAGAAACTTTTCAGCGACAGAATTGGAGTGCCTTGCAGTTCTGCACGCAGTTGAAGCCTTCAGACCTTTCATAGAGCGCTACAAGTTTGAAGTAGTAACTGATCATAATGCTTTACTGTGGTTACATAAACTCAAGAATCCGACTGGCAGGTTAGCCCGCTGGGCAGTCATGCTACAACAGTACGACATGAAAATCACTCACAGGAAGGGCACTGTAATGCAAGCCCCTGACGCGTTGAGTCGTAATCCTCTTGAGGAAGTTGTCCAAGTCTCTGCTCTCAATCTTTCGTCTTCTCCTACTGATGAGTGGTATCTTCAATTGAAGAAGAAAGTATCTGAAAAACCAGATGATTATGAGAAGTTTAAAATTCATGATGGCCAGCTTTACAAGCTTATTACTATTAATCCTAACTTACCTCTGTCTTGGGTTCCTGTTGTTCCTCGTGAGCTGCGTCATCAGTTGCTGGAAGAATGTCACGACATTCCTACAAGTGGACATGGTGGATG
Organism: Frankliniella occidentalis; assembly: GCF_000697945.3. NCBI lineage: Eukaryota > Metazoa > Arthropoda > Insecta > Thysanoptera > Thripidae > Frankliniella > Frankliniella occidentalis. Next base: position 78,928 of record NW_026267609.1, read on the forward strand.
GTGGAGAACTTTCCAGCGTCTGCGCTCGAAGGGTTACTGGCCGCAAATGATCCCTGAAATAAAGAAGTATGTACAAGAATGTCATGTCTGTCAACGAGTCAAGAAGGATCGCCGCAGGCCACCAGGTTTTATGGGCTCAAAGATTGTTGTTTCCAGACCCATAGAATTTCTCTCAGCTGACTTGATTGGACCTTTGCCAAGAACTCGCAAGGGGTATACTTATATTTCAGTTATTACTGACAGTTTCTCCAAGTATACTTTTATTAGACCACTCCGCAAAGCTTCAGCTAGCGCAGTGTGTGATCATTTTGAAGAAGATGTCATTCTCAAACATGGTGCACCTCGTCTCCTACAAGTAGACAACGGTCAACAATACGTCAGTCATCTTTTTAAAGCTCTTTGTGGAAAATACAACATCAAGCTTCGCTACAACATTCCCTACACTCCTAGGAACAACCCAACGGAGCGTATGAATCAAACTCTGGAGACGTTGATCTGCAGTTACATTCAAGATGATCATCGTACTTGGGATGAACACTTACCTTCACTTCAAGCCGCTTTGAATACTTCCACAAGTTTCGTCACAGGGATCAGCCCACATCAAGTACTGTTCGGACAAGATTTAATCTTGGATGGCAGGAATCGTCTTTTTGACGGATGTTCTGATCCTGACGTTGAGGAAGTTGATGAAGCCGATCTGGAACAAAAACAAGAGATGAAATTAGAACTGTATGAAGAAATTAAGAAGAGGTTGCAAGCTGCTAAAAAATTAAATGCACACAGATACAACCTGCGTCGTCGACAAGCTGAGTTCACCACCGGTGATATGGTGTGGCGAAGAAACTTTGTGAAGTCAGACAAAGCAGACTATTTTAGCAAGAAATTAGCGCCTACTTGGACTGGGCCTTTTAAAGTAAAGGTTAGAGTGGGAAAGGTTTGCTACCTGCTCGAAAATGATAAAGGCATTGAAGATGGGCCGTGGCACATAGACCAAATGAAGAAATATTTCGGGCGGGGGAGAAACCGTGGGTGATTTCGATCCGTGGTTTATTTAGAGTTATCTTTCCTCTAATATCAAAAAAAAAAAAAAAAAAAACTTTTGTCGCGATGCGCCAAAAAATATTTCTCTTGTCTGCCGCCGGGAGGGTAGGCAGCCAAGCTCCCACCACTCCTCTTTCCCGCGCGGCAACAGCGAGTCGCCACTCCCACTCCGCAGCAGACGACACGCTGCGCCGCTCTCTGCCTGACGGGCCGCCACGCCCCGCCACGTCACCGCAGCTCTCCGCTCGCCAGTCATCGGTCAGTCGTCGAGCCGGCCGGACGTGCTCTCGTCGCTCCGCGCCGCGCTCTCTGCCTCGCCCATGTGCGTTGACGGTTTTGTTCGCCTCAAGTAAGCCTCGAGCTTGTAGGCGTGTACGACTTCCTTCATTTCTTCATTTCATCATGTACTCAAGTTCTTCGACGCCCGAAAGGTGTGTGTCAGCAGCAAGGGACCAAGGTATTGTTTCCCAAACCAACAGCAGTTCTAACCTGTGCTTTTGTACTCAGGGCCGTCTGTGCTGGGTCTGAGTCTGCCGTGATGGGCTAGGCTCACCCAATCGCCCTGCCTCCGTGTTCCTGCTGCTGCTTTCACCATTTCACCTTGTTCACACTGTCGCCATGAAGCTCGTCCAGAAGATGTTCTTCTTCTTCCGTCACCGCCGGAAACTTCCGGCGGGTGACGTAGCCACGCCGTGACGTCACATCCGGCGCCCCTCTCCTATCAAGACGTGCTGTGTGAACGGTCATTTTTAGTGTTTTACCGTTCTCTGCCCTAGTGCATTTTGGGCCTGTTTATTGTTCTGCGCACTGTGTTCACTTGTGCACCAAGTTTAGTGTGAATGTGACGTGCTCATGACGTCATTGTGATATTGTTCTTCTCCCGGCTCTGGGGGGGCCCCCCCTTTGCCGCGGCTTTCTCCGCCCATCATTGCCTGTATGCTGTAGGGCAACTTCGAATTGGTGAGTGCACTCTGTGTTTAATTCCTTGGCCAAGGTTTTGTGTTGTGAACTTGTTGTACTTGTATTTTGGGTACATATTTATGTACTTGTATTTTGTACATTGTTATTGTTCTGTCTGAACAGTGTTTGTGCGTTCGCGCGTGTATGTGCGTTCTATGAACGTTTGTTAATTTATAATAATGCAATTTTGGCAAGCCCTTGTTTATGGGTCAATATTTGCTTTCTTGTCAGGTTATATTAATGCCTGTTTTCCCCCCACTGTTTTATAGTGGTTAATTCACTTTAAGACTCTTCATGAGTTGGCGTTTTATGCCGAAATATTATTTCTATTACTATGCTATTCGCATAATTGCTACTTGCATTATTTTCCTTGCCAGGGGGACGCCCCTGACACTTTTGCAGTATATCTGCTCTTCTAAGCATATTTAAAGTTTCCCGCTTCTAGTTCCAATGCATTAGATAGTAGTTTGATCTTCAGGGCATTGTATTTGTTGACTGTTTGCACTGTTTTGTTGACTTCATGTCCTTTTTGCACTGTTGTCTTGTATATTTGTTGCTTATATGTTTTAAATGTTGTTTGGGTTATATCTTCGCCCTCTGTTGTCTGAAAAATCTAATAACAATGGTTCCATTCACCCTCAATGTAACTTTTATTGAAATCAGCTGATTATTTACAATCATTTACAATAATGTGCACATATGCCGTAACTTTTCATGCTCCAGCGGCTATTAAAGTGTTTCTTTTCACTTAATCTTGATCTTCCCTCGTCTGAGTACCGGGTCGATTCTGCCACAATTCTGAAACAAATCCGATAATGTTAAAAATATTAATTTAAAAGCATTGTGTCTAATATTGCCTCAGGTTGCATATCAACTTACCTTGAATATCAGTCCTTTGTGTGCACTGTTTTGTGCTCTGCACCGTCAACATCCTGAAATCAAATTTGAGAACATTACTTATAAATTCAAGGACTACCATTGTTATATTCTGTTCTAAACTTATACAGGCCTTTGTTTTCCATTGTTTATGCTGGTTTACTTGTTGAGTTTGCCTCTTTATCTCTGCAATTAAAATAAGTATAATATCCAAACTTCATACCCAGTATTGTTAAATTGATGTTTTGATGTTTGTTCAATATTTCTTGATGGCTAAGTTTTGTGTTTTGGCCTCATGCTATCGTCTATTGTATTGTTATGTATCGTTGTTGTATTGTTAATGTTCACCAATTGAATGTGGTATTATTGTATAAAGCATTTAACTATTGCTAATTACATCAATTAAAAATTGTGCAACTACTTTCAAATTGTTAAATCTATTTCTTTATCAATTTTTGCCATGGCCTTTATGAACAATGAAGCTTAATCAAAAGCAACCCACACTCCACTCACAAAAGATTTGTAAAAAATTAGCTTCTCTTATTTCAAGACCGTGACACCCTGCAGCCCTGGCGGGTATGCAATCCCGCAACACTGTTGCGCATTCTCAGTTACACCCGGTACACCTGACACACGTTGTGAAGTTCATTTTGAAGTGTCCGACAAACACCAAGAACAGGTAACCGATTTTAATATTCGCGAACCATGACAACACTTCTGATCGTGTGTAGTGCGAATTAGTACTATCCATTCCAGCCCCAACCGCTGGAGCAGCACGCTCCGAGTCCACTTAGAGAAATAGTGCGCTCAAAATAGTGGTTTTGGTTAGATTCTGCAATATTTTGAACACTTGAAATGGGATCGTATTAAAGTTTTTGTCGGCATCAAACGTGAATAGTCCATCAGATAGGCCCACCTGACCGGTTTCTTTCTCATAGTGGACTCAGAGCGTGCTGCGCCCTAGCGGCGGGAGCTGGAAGCAGCACCGCCGCTCACGACTCATTACAGTGTACGGACCAGTGTCACTAGCGATCTTGGCGGATCTTGCTTACCTCAGTTACGACGTAAAAAGTATCCCCATGCTTGAATCGGGCTGCTGTCCACGTTAATTGGATGCTGCGTGACGTTACATTTGCCACTTTCAAATCAGTTAAACGACCTGAAATTGTAGATAGACAAAAATAACAAGTTTCAAGGTGAACGAATGAATGAATTTGCTACATAATTAATATGCCCGTTCTTTACCGTATTTTATTTTTTGTGTGATTCATGCTGTTTTCTTGTTTTTTGGATTTTCTTGGTGTTTGTGAGTTTTGTGCACGTAGGTGCAAAGTTTTAGGTAGGGAATCCCACTATGCAGTCATGTGACATTGGAAGTGTACGCGATACTGGAAGGGGTTTTGGTTCTGTTGCGATGAAGGGTTCTGCGGTTCAAGACAAGAACAAGCTAGGCCCGTGCCCGTTCTACCGCCAAACGAAGGCGCCAGCTTCACTTCGTTTCGTAGGCAACTTCGTTCGGCACGGGCCGGGCGTAGCTTGGCCTGCCGGCAGCATTTGGTCGGGCCGCATGCCCGACCTTCAAGTTACTACACATATTTGAGCAAACATGCCCTGTCAACAAAGCAGCTACCGTTTACTATCGGTTGGCATTTGGGATGATCCTTTGCGAATCATTTACAAGTACAACTGGTACGTCCCATAAATACATACCACAACGTGCTTCGGGATGTGCTGGGCAACATGTCCCGATTGACATCCTGGCCATGATTTAATTAGTAGGCACGTCTGATTGGATAGGTTCACTGTAAATCAGAGTGTGATACTGACTGCACGTTTTCTGTGATACAGAAATATTGCACGATGTTGTTATGATCATCGCAGAAAAAGAACAATATTAAATTCATTGCTTATATTTGTAATGAGAATCACTTAGTTGAGCAACACTTCGATGTATCATAGTTTTGTGCAATATGCGTCACACCGTTTTGAGATAAATCCGGAATCATCGCATTACTTTGCAATGAGTATCACATAATTTTGTGATAAAAATTCATCACACTCCCAGGAGTAATAAATCATGAGAATCACACAGGAAATTTTATCGCACGAAAATGAATGAAAAGTATCACACTTCGAATTACAGTGTTAAGATGGATGCCAAATGATGGACACCTTAAGAGATGGATCTGCCCAGTGATGGACACCCCTATTACTTGTAATGTAAATAACGGAGCGAGGTAGTGTTCGACAGTGTCTATCACTGGGCACCTACCCCTACCGAGAAGTTACTCCTCAGGACATACACTGTAAATCAGGGTGTGATACTGACTGCACGTTTTCTATGTGATACAGAAATATTGATGATGATCGCAAATAAAGTGTAATATTAAATTCATTGCTTATATTTCTGATGACAATCACTTATTTAAGCGACACTTCGATGTGTCATAGTTTTGTGCAATATGCGTCACGAGGGGTCGCTAACTCGTATAATACTCCGTACACGGTCCCATAATACCACTATAATACTTCGTAATACCCATAGTACCCATAATACATCATAATACTGCATAATACCTCATAATACTCCATAATAATATCATAATCGAATCATAATACTCCATAATACTCTCATAATACGCATAATACTTCATAATATCCAATATTTTTTCATAATATGCCAGCAAAAACAAAAACTTTAATTTTGTAACCATTTTGAACAGCTGATGTGGACCCCCACCCTCATGCTTACCGTGACCCCTATTTAATGTGTTTTTTCTGCTTAAAATCTAGATCATTAAAAGGCTTATGTTTTAGTTTAGTTTCGCAGCATACACATGCAACTAAACATCTAGCCGCGCAATAGGTGATTTATACGGCTGCTATGTACAGGGATGAATTTGCTGTACACTGTCAAGCGATTCGCAACTTTATTTCTTGTAAGTGTTCAACTCACAGTTATCACGTGGAATTGCTTAACTCAACAGTTTTGCAATTGTTTAAAAAACCTATTCCCCATGTGCGAACACGCTAACTTCAAGGATATTACCGTGTTTGAAAATTTCGGTGTAATAAGTGATTTTTTCATGTA
>NW_026267609.1:84945-89349 GCF_000697945.3 Frankliniella occidentalis
CCGATGATGACACTGATGATGAGAAAACTAAGTGGCAGAAAAAGAAACAGTTGAAATCCAGGCCCCATAGAAAGGAAGAAAGTAGTGAAGAAGAAGAAAAGAGAGATAGGAAATTTGAAAAGAGAAATCATAGAAGAGACCGTAGCGAAAGTAGAGAAAGGGAGAAGAAAAACAGAAAGTCTAAGTCTGACGGACATCGTAGAAGAGACGACAGTGAAGAGAGTGACAGAAAACAGAAGAAAAAGAAAAAGGGCAAAGAAAGGAAATCAAAATATACTTACCGTGAAAGGAAGCATTACCCCTCTGATTCTTCCTCTTCTAGTCAAAGCTCCAGCTCTTCCGAAGACTGTTTTTCTCGTCGAGACCGCCGAAGGGGGAGGAACCTCGTGACTGACTGGTCCTTCCGCTACAATGGAACTCACTCTCACGATCTCTTAGGTTTCCTTGAAGATGTTGAAGATGCTGCAGAGACGAATGATGTGTCAGAAGATGAACTGCTGCGTGGCATTGGTGCTTTGCTGACTGATGGAGCAAGGACTTGGCACAGAATGAAGAAGAAACGCATCGAATCCTGGCGTGTCTTCAAGAAAGAAATTAAGGCTGCGTTCGCTCCAGCAGATAATGATGATGAAGTCATGGAGAAGATCAATTCTTTCCGACAGAAGAGTGATGAAACTTATGCTGTATACGAAGCTCGCTGCTCTGAATGGTTTCATCGTCTTACTGAGTCTCTTTCTGAAGGGGATAAATTGAAGAAAGTTTATAAAGGATTGCACTTGTATTACAAGAATAGAATCTCTTCTCATAGCGTGTCTTCTCTTCGAGCACTTAGAAAAGAATGTAGCCTCTTGGAAAAGGATAAAGTACAAATACAGAAACAAGAAAATGAAGAGAGGCGAAAGGAAAGAAAAAGGGATGAAAAGGAAGACAGAAGAGACTTTCGCAAAGTAAAGGTAGCATCAGTGGATTGTGAGGGTAGCGACAGCACTAGCACTGAGAAGGATAAAAGAAATGAAAGCAGTGCCACTGGAAGAGGTAAATTGCTTTGTCAGAGGTGTAATGGCACTGACCATCTGGAACATGAGTGTTATCTCGCTCTGTGTAAAGGTTGTGGTCGAGTTCGAAGAGAGCTCTGTGACAGATGTTATTTCGCTGGTGTGAACCGGAACAGGCCTCCAATGCCGGAAAACTTCCGAGGGGACATGGCAGCCGGGGGAACATGGTCTCCGTTCTCGATTCCTCCACCCGTCATCAGACCTTCAGCCACCAAGAACACCGAGAAACCTCAGAAGCCTGCAAATCAAAAGAATTAGTATTAAAAATAGAAATTGGAAATGATGATCGTGGGTACTTACTTGTTGACGTGCTGGGAATTCCGCTGTACGGACTTCTCGACAGTGGCTCTCCAAAAACTCTTGTTGGATTCAAAGGCATGAAGATTCTCCAGGCTTCAGGACTCCGGTTACAACCATCAAGATATCGCACTTTGCAAGTCGCCGACGAAGGTACATCTACAATTGAAGGCGAAGTTCAGGTCCCTTTTGATGTCGGTGGTGTAACAAGACTTGTTCCTGTTCTGTATGCTCCACGCCTCAGTTGCCCTCTCTTATTGGGACTTGATTTTTGGCGGAGATACAATCTCCGACCTGACTTTCTGTCGTCCACTGTCCACATTGCCGGTGCCACTGTCGAAATTATTGATCCTCCCCCTGAAACAGAAATTGCTATTACTGACGAACAGAAGAAACGATTGGAAGTTTTACTGCAAGAGTTTCGGCCTTTACTGTCGCCTGGCAAACTTGGAACAGTCAAAGGAGTCCAACACACCATCAACGTTGGGGATGCAAAGCCGTTTAAAACTACTTATTATTCAGTTAATCCTAAGGTAATGGCCGAAGTGCATGCAGAGCTGCAAAGAAGATTGGACAATGACATCGTTGAACCCGCTGACTCTCCATTTCAGTCGCCCCTTTTGATCATTCCTAAGAAGAACAAGGGACTGAGATGGGTAGTAGACTTCAGAAAATTAAATTCCCTCATTCAAGAGCCTGATTCTTCGTACCCGTTACCAAAAATCAATCCTATGATTACTAAGCTTGGAGGCGCCACAATCTTGTCAACAATTGACATCTCTGATGCTTACCTCCAGATAGAACTTGCTCCTGAGTCTCGCCCTTGCACTGCTTTTTATGTACCCGGTCGTGGCCAGTTTCAGTTTAAGCGCATGCCCGCAGGGTTAAAGGATGCCGCTAGTCGGTGGCAAAGGACAATTGAAACTGTCTTGGACAGTGTTATCAAAACTGACCCCCACTGTATGATTTATATGGATGACATCATCGCTTGGTCTCCTGATGGCAATTGGGATCATCACATCTCTCTGCTTCGAAAGATCTTTGAGTGTTTACAAGAAGCCGGTATCACTGTCAATTTGGACAAAAGTGAGTTCGGGAAGAAGAGTATCAAATATTTGGGACACATCGTCGATACTTACGGCGTTCGCCCTGATCCAAGCAAAATTGCTGCGGTCATCAATTTTCCCGTGCCCACCAAGGTTCGGAATGTACAACAATTTCCTGGTCTTGCTGGGTGGATGAGAAGATTTATTCCACATTTTGGTACTATTGCTCGGCCTCTGTTTGACACCTTGCAGAAAAACAGGTCTTTTATCTGGGGACCAGAAGAAGATGCAGCATTTGTGAAACTAAAGGAAGCTCTCTGCAAAAATCCAGTTCTTCGCAATCCTGATTTCAACTTGCCCTTCAAGATATATTGTGATGGTTCATCTGTTGGCACTGGTGGTATTCTTGTGCAGGCTTTCCCTGATGGAGAACATGTAGTAGCGTACACCAGCAAGACCCTGAAGCCAAGAGAAAGAAACTTTTCAGCGACAGAATTGGAGTGCCTTGCAGTTCTGCACGCAGTTGAAGCCTTCAGACCTTTCATAGAGCGCTACAAGTTTGAAGTAGTAACTGATCATAATGCTTTACTGTGGTTACATAAACTCAAGAATCCGACTGGCAGGTTAGCCCGCTGGGCAGTCATGCTACAACAGTACGACATGAAAATCACTCACAGGAAGGGCACTGTAATGCAAGCCCCTGACGCGTTGAGTCGTAATCCTCTTGAGGAAGTTGTCCAAGTCTCTGCTCTCAATCTTTCGTCTTCTCCTACTGATGAGTGGTATCTTCAATTGAAGAAGAAAGTATCTGAAAAACCAGATGATTATGAGAAGTTTAAAATTCATGATGGCCAGCTTTACAAGCTTATTACTATTAATCCTAACTTACCTCTGTCTTGGGTTCCTGTTGTTCCTCGTGAGCTGCGTCATCAGTTGCTGGAAGAATGTCACGACATTCCTACAAGTGGACATGGTGGATGGTGGAGAACTTTCCAGCGTCTGCGCTCGAAGGGTTACTGGCCGCAAATGATCCCTGAAATAAAGAAGTATGTACAAGAATGTCATGTCTGTCAACGAGTCAAGAAGGATCGCCGCAGGCCACCAGGTTTTATGGGCTCAAAGATTGTTGTTTCCAGACCCATAGAATTTCTCTCAGCTGACTTGATTGGACCTTTGCCAAGAACTCGCAAGGGGTATACTTATATTTCAGTTATTACTGACAGTTTCTCCAAGTATACTTTTATTAGACCACTCCGCAAAGCTACAGCTAGCGCAGTGTGTGATCATTTTGAAGAAGATGTCATTCTCAAACATGGTGCACCTCGTCTCCTACAAGTAGACAACGGTCAACAATACGTCAGTCATCTTTTTAAAGCTCTTTGCGGAAAATACAACATCAAGCTTCGCTACAACATTCCCTACACTCCTAGGAACAACCCAACGGAGCGTATGAATCAAACTCTGGAGACGTTGATCTGCAGTTACATTCAAGATGATCATCGTACTTGGGATGAACACTTACCTTCACTTCAAGCCGCTTTGAATACTTCCACAAGTTTCGTCACAGGGATCAGCCCACATCAAGTACTGTTCGGACAAGATTTAATCTTGGATGGCAGGAATCGTCTTTTTGACGGATGTTCTGATCCTGACGTTGAGGAAGTTGATGAAGCCGATCTGGAACAAAAACAAGAGATGAAATTAGAACTGTATGAAGAAATTAAGAAGAGGTTGCAAGCTGCTAAAAAATTAAATGCACACAGATACAACCTGCGTCGTCGACAAGCTGAGTTCACCACCGGTGATATGGTGTGGCGAAGAAACTTTGTGAAGTCAGACAAAGCAGACTATTTTAGCAAGAAATTAGCGCCTACTTGGACTGGGCCTTTTAAAGTAAAGGTTAGAGTGGGAAAGGTTTGCTACCTGCTCGAAAATGATAAAGGCATTGAAGATGGGCCGTGGCACATAGACCAAATGAAGAAATATTTCGGGCGGGGGAGAAACCG
>NW_026267609.1:89399-89804 GCF_000697945.3 Frankliniella occidentalis
TGCGCCAGGCGCGTCGCAGCGTAACAGTGTTTCGTGAGATATCGCGAAGCCTGTTACGCGAGACGTGGTCTGGCGTACATATAGCTAGTTTTAATAACATGCGTGATTTCATAAATGGTGTTGTGAAAAGTAACAATCATGTTATGAAAATTCATACGAGTTGTGAAAATTAAGAAATGTTGTGGATTTTTTCAACAAGTTATTGACTGAGCGATTAGCGAAGCCTATTACTCCACTGATGATCAAAAAGTTTCGCGTCTGTTTGTCTGTCTGTCTGTCTGTCTGTGTGTCAGTACGCACAACTCGAGGACGACCTCCGTGAAGTTGGCGGGACCCATTCAAGCACAGTTTTTGCGACCTATCCCAAAAAACTGTGCAAAAACTGTGCTTTCCAACAATCAACTT
>NW_026267609.1:94970-98099 GCF_000697945.3 Frankliniella occidentalis
CGTTGGCGGCGGCTGCGGCCAGGGCCAGCCGGCCGGCCACCAGGGGGCGCTCGCCGGCGACCGAGCCGAGCTCGAGCGGCCCCGGCGCTGGAGAGGACACTCTCTTACGCACTCTCTGACAACCACTACTCTCACCATTCCCCAGCTTCCGACTCAGCCGGCGTGCTCTGCCCCGGACTGAGCCCCCCAACGTCACAGGCGGGTTCTACCCCTGTGTGCGTGTGTACATCATAGAGTTAGTCTAAGTGCTGTATTATAGGGTACTGTGTATTAGGGTAATTATACGTGTACTGTGTTGTGTGAATAAATACCTGTGCTCTACACCCGGTGTATCGTCCTTCCCCCCGACACGTCAACTGGCGACGAGGTGAGCATTTACTACGAACCGCTGGCGGCTTCGTTTTTATCAATATTTTAATTATTTTAGACGTGTTGTTGTTTTATCAAGAGTGCCCTCGCCATATCGGGTGTAGGTAAGGAAACCGGCGCGCAAAGCCACGGGGGCCTGTATCACACTCGTGTCAGTCAGTAAGAAGGGAAGTCGTACCGGCGTGCAGACAGGCCACGGTACCGTAGTCAGTAGATAAACAATGGGCACCCCCCGATTGCGGTTTGATAACTTCCAACCTGGGGAGGAGCGCTGGGTGAACTACGAGCGCCGGCTCAGGTACGCGCTCGACTCCGCAGGGTTCGAAACAGATGCGGCCAAAAAGAAGGCATTTCTCGGGATTGTGAACAATAAGATCTTTGACTCGATCGAGCACACGCTCTACCCCCGTTCCTCCACGCTCGCGGACGTCACCTTTGAGGCGATTGTCGACGCACTAAAGACATGTTTTCAAACCTTAGAGCCCTCCCCAGTGGCAGCCGAACAAGATTTCGGCAATAGGGTGCAGCAAGAGGGGGAGACCGTAGATGTATGGCTGGCCGACTTGCGGCGCCTCGCGTCGATTTGTGGGTTCAGTGCCGCGTCGCTGCCGGGGCGACTGCGAACGCAGCTGATCAAAGGAACAACAGACGTGGAGGCGCGAGCTAAGCTCATTAGGAAGGCGGAGAATGCCACGTTAGAGAAGGTCGTTAGCACCCTTCGGAGCTACGAAAGGAGTAAGTTGGAGATGGGACGTACGGGGCAAGGGCAGCCAAGCCAGCCGTGGGTGATGGTGAACTCGGCGGCAGCCCTGTCGTCAACAAGCCAGCCGACCGCGCGCTCACAGCCAGGTCCGGCCAGGGCAACGCGCCTCATGCCCATGATGGTGTGGGTGCCGGCCGACACAGCCGGCGCCGCGCAGGTCCATAACGTAGAGCCAGACGACGAGGAGCCCCTCCCCGACCCCGACGCGCCAGTAGTGGAGCAGGTGTACGCCCTGCACAATCGGTCAGGTGCCCCGTGCAAAGGGTGCGGAGCACAACATGACCGCTCCGAGTGTCCATACTGGCGAACAGTATGCCATGCATGTCAACGCACTGGGCATATTTCGCGAGTCTGCGAAAGCACGACCCAGGGCCAGTCAGGCACGGGCCGACCCGGGGCGAATACTCGAGGTAGGGGCCGGGGATACGCGCCGCCAAGCCGCCCTTACGGGCGTGGGCGGGGCAATCAACAAAACAGCAGGGGGCTGTCCCACAATTACGTGGAACCAGACCCGGAGGAAGAGGCAGACGAAGTAGAAGTACAAGCAATCGGGGTGGAACAGCAATATGAGTATGGGGACGAAGAGGAAGACTTCCCTGACTTTTTGTTTCATGTCAGAGCAGAGGCGAGCGAGCCGCAGACCACGGCCGGAGGGGCGGCACCGCCTGACGAGACCGGCGAGCAGAGAGCCACGGTCGCGGCGGGGCCTAAACCAACGGCAAAAGGAGTGGGGGCAAAGGCGCGAGCGTGGCTCGGCAGTGTACGCTCGCGGGTCAGCCGAGCGATAACTACTAGGTTCGGGAGGTGCGGCGCGCAGACAGCCACGCACAGCAGCCCCGACGGCGAGCAGAAAGCCACGTCGGGAGTGCAAGGGCCTAAGCACACCATGATTGGGCTGATGAGAACCGCGGGGGGAGCACCATTCCGGAGCAGGGCACACCCCGGGCGCGCCACGCCGGGGAACATCCTGAGCAAGGGCGCGAGGTATACACCCAGCCCACCCCCGCACGGGTTGTCCGCACGTATCGTGCCGCCGGCCATGAGAGCCATAGTGAACGCAGACGGGGCGGACATCGACCTGGAAATTGATACAGGAGCGGGGGTGTCACTGGTAGGAGAGGACCTTTTCCAGAAACTGTGGCCGGAAAAAGAGATAGGACCTAGCCCCCTACGCCTACGTGCATACAACGGCTCAAGTGTACCGATAAAGGGACAGGCCAAAGTGACAATCAAGCATAACAACGTCACAGCAGACGCTTGGTTATGTGTCGCGGACGGCCCGGGGCCGGCACTGTTAGGCAGAGACTGGTTTAACCTTCTCCAATTCAAGGTCGTTCAGGGAACGGTGCCGGAGAACATACCGTGCTACCACATGGGGAAATTGACAGACGGGAAAGTGTGCCGTAGCACCTATACCCAACAATACTCCTGTTTCAAACCAGGCCTAGGCGCATACACGGGAGAACCCGTACACCTCGAGGTCAACCCGGAGGTACGGCCGGTGCACGCTAAATGCCGCCCGGTACCGTTTGCTAGGCGGGCCCAAGTAGCCAAGGAACTAGACCGTCTAGAGGGCCTGGGGATTCTCACCCCCGTAAACACTAGTCAATGGGCAACACCAGTAGTAATCGTGGAGAAACCGGACGGGTCGCTACGGCTTTGCGGCGATTATAGGCTGACTATAAACACCGCATTAAGCCCAGACCCGTACCCGATGACAACGTTGGAACAAGCGTTTGCCAGCTTAGCAGGAGGTAAGCTTTTCACTAAACTAGATTTAGAGATGGCATACGCCCAACTACCAGTGACCGCGGAGACAGCCGCGTACCTCACGATTACCACACAGAAGGGACTATATCGGGTGAATCGGCTAGCTTTTGGGGTATCCACAGCACCGGCAGTATTCCAGAGAGCTATAGACAACTTGCTAAAGGACCTGGATAACGTGATAGTGTTACTAGACGACATCCTGATCGCCGCGCCAACGGCCGAGGAGC
>NW_026267609.1:98149-104373 GCF_000697945.3 Frankliniella occidentalis
TCTCTACACCTACTACTACTACCTTCATTCCGCTCTATGCTCAGCCGGCGTGCCATTGCCACGACCTGAGCTACAACGCCACCGGCGGGTTTTACCACGGTGTGCGTGCGCCCTGATATAAGTGTATCTGTAAGTGTATTTATGTATTGTTTGTTGTGTGCAATAAAAGACTGTTGATCACAAGTATCTTGGTATCGTCATTCCCCCGACACTTCAACTGGCGACGAGGTGAGTACCACGAACCGCTGGCGGTTTCGTTTTTAGCAAATTTTCTCTTAACTGTTTTTAGCGATTTGTTTTGTGTGTAACGTTCCGGCGTGCGAAGCCACGGGATCCGTTAGCACACTTGTTTTAGTCGTGTTTGAGGGGAAGACGGACCGGCGCGCAGCAGGCCACGGTACCGTAGAGGGGTAAACAATGGGCACCCCCCGGTTTAGGTTTGAGAATTTCCAACCCGGGGAGGAACGTTGGGTAAATTATGAGCGTCGTCTCTTGTACGCGCTCGAGGCCGCAGGGTTTGAGGAGGACGCGGCTAAAAAGAAGGCTTTCCTAGGGATCGTCAATAACAAGATCTTTGATGCGATCGAGGACACGCTATACCCCCGTTCCTCCACACTCCCGGGCGTCACGTTCGAAGCTATAGTTGCCGCACTAAGAAAGTGTTTCCAAACGTTAGAGCCCTCCCCAGTGGCTGCAGAACAAAGTTTTTGCAGTAGGGTGCAACAAGAAGGGGAGACGTTAAATGCATGGCTGGCGGATTTACGGCGCCTCGCGTCGATCTGTGGATTTAGTGAAGCGTCGCTGCCGGGGCGATTGCAAACGCAATTGATCAAAGGGACAGTAGACGCGGAGGCGCGAGCCAAGCTCATGAGGAAAGAAAACGTGACGCTAGAAAAAGTCATCAGAACCCTACGAGGTTACGAGAGAAGTAAGGTGGAAATGGGCCGTATGGGGCAAGGGCAGCCAGCCCAGCCACAGCCATGGGTGATGGTGAACGCGGCGACAGCCCTGCCGTCAACAAGCCAGCCGACCGCGCGCTCACAGCCAGGTCCGGCTAGGGCAACGCGCCTGGTGCCCATGACGGTGTGGGTGCCGGCTGACTCAGCCGGCGCCGCACAGGTGCATAATGTCGCGCCAGACGACGAGGAGCCCCTCCCCGACCCCGATGCGCACGTGGTGGAGCAGGTGTACGCCCTGCAAAGCCAGTCAGGTGCCCCGTGCAAAGGTTGCGGAGCACAACATGACCGCTCGGAGTGCCCATACTGGAGAACTGTGTGCCATGCGTGTCAACGCACTGGACACATTTCTCGAGTCTGCGAAAGCACGGGCCAAGGCCAGGCCGGCACAGGCCGACCAGCGGCGAACACTCGAGGTAGGGGCCGGGGTTTCGCACCGTCAAGCCGTCCGAACGGGCGCGGGTGGGGCGCCCAGCAGAGCAGTAGGGGGCTGTCCCACAATTACGTGGAACCAGACCCGGAGGAAGAGGCAGACGAAGTAGAAGTACAAGCAATCGGGGTGGAACAACAATATGAGTATGCGGACGAAGAGGAAGACTTCCCTGACTTTTTGTTTCATGTTAGAGCAGAGGCGAGCGAGCCGCAGACCACGGCCGGAGGGGCGGCACCGCCTGACGAGACCGGCGAGCAGAGAGCCACGGTCGCGGCGGGGCCTAAACCAACGGCAAAAGGAGTGGGGGCAAAGGCGCGAGCGTGGCTCGGCAGTGTACGCTCGCGGGTCAGCCGAGCGATAGCTACTAGGTTCGGGAGGTGCGGCGCGCAGACAGCCACGCACAGCAGCCCCGACGGCGAGCAGAAAGCCACGTCGGGAGTGCAAGGGCCTAAGCACACCATGATTGGGCAAATGAGAACCGCGGGGGGAGCACCATTCCGGAGCAGGGCACACCCCGGGCGCGCCACGCCGGGGAACATCCTGAGCAAGGGCGCGAGGTATACACCCAGCCCACCCCCGCACGGGTTGTCCGCACGTATCGTGCCGCCGGCCATGAGAGCCATAGTGAACGCAGACGGGGCGGACATCGACCTGGAAATTGATACAGGAGCGGGGGTGTCACTGGTAGGAGAGGACCTTTTCCAGAAACTGTGGCCGGAAAAAGAGATAGGACCTAGCCCCCTACGCCTACGTGCATACAACGGCTCAAGTGTACCGATAAAGGGACAGGCCAAAGTGACAATCAAGCATAACAACGTCACAGCAGACGCTTGGTTATGTGTCGCGGACGGCCCGGGGCCGGCACTGTTAGGCAGAGACTGGTTTAACCTTCTCCAATTCAAGGTCGTTCAGGGAACGGTGCCGGAGAACATACCGTGCTACCACATGGGGAAATTGACAGACGGGAAAGTGTGCCGTAGCACCTATACCCAACAATACTCCTGTTTCAAACCAGGCCTAGGCGCATATACGGGAGAACCCGTACACCTCGAGGTCAACCCGGAGGTACGGCCGGTGCACGCTAAATGCCGCCCGGTACCGTTTGCTAGGCGGGCCCAAGTAGCCAAGGAACTAGACCGTCTAGAGGGCCTGGGGATTCTCACCCCCGTAAACACTAGTCAATGGGCAACACCAGTAGTAATCGTGGAGAAACCGGACGGATCGCTACGGCTTTGCGGCGATTATAGGCTGACTATAAACACCGCATTAAGCCCAGACCCGTACCCGATGACAACGTTGGAACAAGCGTTTGCCAGCTTAGCAGGAGGTAAGCTTTTCACTAAACTAGATTTAGAGATGGCATACGCCCAACTACCAGTGACCGCGGAGACAGCCGCGTACCTCACGATTACCACACAGAAGGGACTATATCGGGTGAATCGGCTAGCTTTTGGGGTATCCACAGCACCGGCAGTATTCCAGAGAGCTATAGACAACTTGCTAAAGGACCTGGATAACGTGATAGTGTTACTAGACGACATCCTGATCGCCGCGCCAACGGCCGAGGAGCAGGCGCGACGAGAAGAGGCCGTGCTTAGCCGCCTCAGTGCAGTGGGTCTACGGCTCAAGTTCGCGAAGTGCGAGTTTGGGCTGCAAAGTGTTAGATACTTGGGTCATAGGGTGTCAGCAGATGGGCTTAGCCCACTGCCGGAGCGAGTGCAGGATCTGGTGAATGCATCAGCGCCAAAATCAGTGCCACAATTACAATCATTTTTAGGGAAACTTGCTTTTTATGAGCGATTTATACCAGCAAGGGCGGCGACATTGGTACCCCTATATAAATTATTAGCAAAGGATACACCGTGGGACTGGAAGGACGAGCACGAGGCCGCCTTCCAGACAGCAAAACAATTGCTGTGCAGCAATAGTTTGCTGTGTCATTATTCCCTAGATCTACCCATAATCCTATGCGTAGATAGTTCACCCTGGGGCTTAGGTGCGGTGCTGGCACACAAATTCCCGAACGGAGATGAACGACCAATTGCATATGCATCATGTACACTGACAGCAGCACAGCAAAACTATAGCCAACTAGATAAGGAATTCCAAGCCATTCTGTTCGGGGTCAGGAAATTCCACCAGTACGTGGCAAACAGGTTTATAACGATTTTTACAGACCACAAACCCCTGGTGGGTTTGGTAACAAAACAGGCATCGCCAATTCTGAGCCCGCGAATGCTGCGCGGTCTACTCACGTTAGGCGCGTACCATTTTGAACTAAAATTTCGCCCCGGTAAAGAGAACGCAAATTCAGATGCATTATCGCGTCTCCCCGCTCAGCAACTATACAGGGAACCAGAGGGACCGCGAATTACAGTAGCATACATTCGACAAGTAGAACGCACCAAATCAGAAGCATTTTCGGTGAAAGCAGTCGCCGAGGCCACACAACAAGAAGACGTGCTACGAAAAGTATGGGAGTACACGGTGTCAGGGTGGCCCCAGAAAAACCAGGATAGTTCACTCACAGAATATTTTAAGAGAAAAGACGAAATCAGCACACTGCATGGATGTTTACTATGGGGAACAAGGGTGATCATCCCGGAAAAACTGCGGGAACGAGTGCTGACTAAGTTACATGAAGCGGGGCACCCGGGGGTGGTAAGATCGCGCCGCATGGCACGGATGGTATGCTGGTGGCCTAATATGGAAGTCGAGATCGAGCACAAGGTCCACCTGTGCTCCAAATGCCAGTCACGGCGACCTGAGCAACCGAAATCAACCCCAGTGCCATGGCCGGCAGCCCGTCCGTGGGGCAGGCTCCACCTAGACTTTGGAGAGTACCCGGGAAAAAATAATTTTTTCCTAGTAATAGTGGACGCGGCCACAAATTGGATTGATGCGTACTGGGTAAATAGTCCGTCTAGTGCAGCAGTGATCCAATGCCTGAGGCGAGCATTTGCCACTCATGGTAGGTGCGACACGATAGTGGCCGATAACGCGCCCTGTTTCAAGTCGAAGGAGCTAGAGGACTTCCTGGAGGACAATGGGATTAAGAAGCTACACTCACCACCATATTTCCGCAATCGAACGGGGTTGCAGAAAAGGCAGTGCAAACACTAAAAAACATAATGGACAAACTAGACGGACCCATACAACACAGGTTGGTGGACGCTCTGCTCCACCACAGAAACACTCCAGGGGGATGCAGTGAAACACCAGCCACCCGGCTGTTAGGGCGTAGGCCACGCAACCAATTAGACAGGCTAAACCCATGTTCAGTGCCACCAAAAGCGACAACGACGGCGGAACCACGCTACCGCGAGGGGCAGCCCGTATGGTTCAGGGTGTACGGGCAAAAACCCGAGAATTGGAGTGAAGGGACAATAGTAGAAATAAAAGGCAACAAGGACTATATCGTACAACCTTTACTGTTACAGGACAAACTTCACCAGCGGGATCAAGACCAAATACGGATCCGCAGGACAGCCAGCATGTCCTCTGACAGCGACGGAGAAGAAGAAACGCCTCGCACAGTCCGATCCATCATTCGACAAGCTCAGCCTCCACCCCCGACGGCTCCCTCACCCGGTGCTACGGCGCGAGCACTTAGCCAGCCGCAGACCGGGAGACACAAGCTGTCGGAACTCTTTACGCGCTTGCCGCGAGCAGTGCCCCTCGCACGGGTAGCCAAGTACACGGCGAGGATACCAGGCCGCTCAGGAGGGCGAAGCACCGGACACTTCCGAGGCCGGGGCGCGAGGGGTCGAGGCCCAACACGCGGCCGACTCGCCGTGACAACGAGCCACGGGCCAAGCACCGACAGCTTCAAAGGACGCCTCAGCCCACGAACGAAGGCAGCCAATTTACCCAAGGAAAGCATCCAATGGGGGAGCTCCGGCACCCAGTGGGTAAAGAGGGACTACCGGAGGCAGAAGAGGGACTACCTGTACAACAAAGGCCCGATACCCACACTGCCGGACGACTGCCACGACCCCTGGCTCGACACGGTGCGCGAGTGGGAGAAACGCCGAGGCACCAGCTCCCCACCGCGGATCGCGGCCGCAACAGGGGAAGCCCCAAGCACAGCCCAGCAGGCCGGCGAGCAGATAGCCACGTCCGGGTGCTCAAAGGGTGCGCAGGACCCCCGCACACCTTGGGAAGAGCAGCACTCGGGACGCATGGGGAGTACTAGTAGTGAAGAGGAGGCGCACCTGCTGGCCACTCCCACCCGCGGCAACAGGACAGAAAGCCCGGCATCGGGCCGACAGACTGCCTCCACCCCCGAGTCTGAGGCAAGGAACGGCGGGGTAACACCCCCAACCCCAACAAACGAAGCCGGACTCGACTCACCCCCGGCGGCCACGTCCGCGAAGAAGCGAACTCCGCCGTCCCACTCACCAAAAGAACGACCAAAACGAGTACGGCGCGCGCCAGCCCACCTCCAGGAGTACGACCTCCACAAGCTAACGTCCGACGATGGAGAGGACGTTATCGACCTGTACGATGCGGACGGCGAGAAGTTCCTAGAGGGGGAGGAAGAGTGGATGGACTGCATGGAATTTTGAAGGACTGCGAGGAAAATGGACAACGATTTTGGAAAATGGAAAACTACAAGGGACAGGTACTTAAGGGGGGAGGTATGCCGGGCTGCTAGCGCTGGCCGCTAGCGTTGGCGGCGGCTGCGGCCAGGGCCAGCCGGCCGGCCACCAGGGGGCGCTCGCCGGCGACCGAGCCGATCTCGAGCGGCCCCGGCGCTGGAGAGCTCTCTCTCTCTCGACACCCCTCTCTACACCTACTACTACTACCTTCATTCCGCTCTATGCTCAGCCGGC
>NW_026267609.1:104638-109919 GCF_000697945.3 Frankliniella occidentalis
ACTCACACATTTATTTTTTTGGCAGAAATGGAAACTTGGTGGTCTTACCTTTCCATCAAACCCATAGAAAATAAATTTTGTCAACGCATTATGGATTTGGAGGCGACAATAGTGAAATACGGCACAATGTCCGAATTTAGGGCGCAAGTCCGAATTTAGGAACAATGACTGTACGTGTCCAACTTTTCCAATCGGTTCACTTTCCTTGCATGCTACCGAAAACAGGTAGCGAGGTTTTCGTTTTTTCTTTTCTCTGTTAGTCGTCTGTGCACTATTTCCTTGGTTCTGTGCCTTGTCTGCACTTTGACGTGTTCAACCTGGACTGTAGAGGTGGTTGAGGCGATGCCCTAATTTGGGATTTAATAAATGGTTTAACACTGACCCCACCCTGCACTTGTAACCCCGTCCTGGAAAGCAATCACAACATTAAGCAGCACACATACCACCACCACCAGCCTATAAATAATGCATTAAAGCGTATTAGTGGGGCGAGGCGCAGCACATCAGCATGCAAAGCAAAGCATCGTCAGTCCTATCGCCCTTCCAGGTAGGGGCGCGAGGAGCCTACGCTACGACCTCGGAAGTTGGCTAGTCCAACTCAGCCGTTCCTACCCTGCACTGTGTTCATGTAACCTCATAAATAAATTGTTCACACCAGCCTTAACCCATAGTTATTGTTTCATGAAACAAACAAATTTGTGCACAAACAAATCCCAGAACCACACTGGAAAGGAAACAATAACCAAGAGTTAATGGCAAGGAGGAGTAAGAAAAGAAAGACAGGTAAAACAAGGGAGAAGAAAGCACAAAATTACTTTTGTGGTAAAATGGACACTCGTTCTTAAAGTTGTTCTTAACATTATTGTATTTTCACCTCAAAGTATAGAATATTAGCAAACATAACACTCATTACGATTTGAAAGTGTATTTTTGAAGTTATGAAAATAGAGACAACTACAACAACACTCATCGAAGGGAGGGATGGGGCCGAGGGCGCCGAGGGGCAGCCCAACAATGGGGCCCGAGGCAGGGCCCGAACGGAGCCGAGCGCGGCTGGCTTGGTGGCTTGAGGACTTAAACTGAAAACCATTAAATTTTTTGTTTAGAGTTCTCAAAATAATACTATTAAACATGGAAAAAGTTAACTGTTAAAATTAGCAGCAAGGTTCCTAATCTTGAATAGTAGTACTTTTATGCGAGGGGGCAGTGACTTCTAGTATTCACGGTTCACGAGGGAATTAATACCTTCAGTATTCAGGCGATATTCAGTGATTATTCAGTGATATTCACTATTAGAGTGTATTCACAGTGCACGAAATTTCGGAGTTGGTGCCCCCTCGCTTTTATGTTTGTAGCTGTTGTGTCTTCTGAGCACATTTAAAATGTCCACCAATAAGCTGGGTTCGGGACTTAGCACGAAAATCGGCGAGATTTGTAAAGTGTTCTCAAAAATGTCCCATTAAACTCAAAAAATAGTTCATACTTTGAAGAAACACCGGCATTCCCAGTTTCAAGTGGTGTAAGTGTTAAGTTTGTAGGTATTTTATGTTCTGAGATGAATATGGAATCATGTTTGGTGTTACACTGCACTGAGAACAATACTCGTTCTTCCACCACCGAGCAGGTGTAGGTTGGTGGTAAAGAACGAGTAAAGAGTTTAACACATGACCGTGGAGAAGTTTAGGCACAGTCAATTAAATAAAATAATAAATAGTCCAGAGAAAAAAAAAGAAGTAAAACTCAACAGACGAGACAATTTTTAAAACTTTTCTTTTGCAAATCAAAATTGTGCATTGTTTATCACTAACGGGGTGGTCCAACTTCTCCAAGGGGATGTTTGACGCCATGAAGGCCTCTACAATGTCCGCCTTGAAGTCCTCCTTCTCATTGCAAATGCGCTTTGCGCGGGTGGTGCTTTCGTTCAGTGGCAGCTGTCGCTTCGCTGGCCCAGCACTTTCCGCCCGCTGCTCAGCTGCTATGTGTGATTGGTTTTTGCAGTGCTTGTCAACAGTGTCCTGGCCCATTCGACTCGGCTGTCACAGTGGGTGCAGCGCATGTCCTTCACACTATCCCCAAACTCAACCATACTTTCCTCGGCATACTCTTTACATCTTGATTTTAGAGTCACTTTCTTTTGGAATGCTGCCATGCTTTCTCATTGGCTGAGCGATTAGCGAAGCCTATTACTCCGTCTGGTCGGAAAACACTTTTTCTGTCTGTCTGTCCGTATGTCTGTGTGTGTGTCTGTCCGCACGATAACTCGATAACGAATTGAGCGAGCGACTTGGGATTTTCAGGGTCGTTTTGTGTCATAAAAAGACAGATCGAGTTCGAAAATGAGCATTCTAGCTCAAAAATTGGATTTAACAAAATCAAAAGCAACAGGTCCCAAAAATGACGAAAATTTTGTCCGTTTTGCTCTAGCTTAAACCGTTGAGGCGCTAGAGGGTATTTTTGACGAAAATAAGCGAAAAAATGCACAGCCCTGCATGCTCAGTCGAGGTGATTGGCCGTCGACGGACCGTAGGCCCGTACCCTTGTGTACATTTTCCCACAACCGACTCGGGTGTCAGCGCCGCAGGCCAAGGTAGATGTATGCCAGGCGCGTCGCAGCGTAACCGTGTTTCGTGAGATATCGCGAAGCCTGTTACGCGAGACATGGTCTGGAGTACATCTACCTTGTTTAGTTGATTTCTTCGAGAAACGAGAGATAAGTAGGATATTTCGAGGCTGACAGCAGCAAGGGACTTGTCTTGTATGAACCTGCAAAGGCAATGCTGCCAACCAACCTCAAAATCGCAATGTGGTGGCCATCATACGAAGAGTTGGCGGTCGCTAAGTCTGTCAATAGTCGGTAAAACTGCTAAAAGTGAGGGGAAAACCGTAATTTTCGTTCAATTTCGCTTATATTGTGGCAATTTAGAAATTCGTGAATTTCGCGGTTGCGAGCCAAAATTAGAGTCCAATTTCGCGTTTTTCCGCGGTCGATTTTAGCGTTAAAACGACATGGAAATTCATCACAAACTAAAATCTTAACGTTTTAGAGCATTTGGGCAATTTTCGCGATTTCGTGGATCGCGAAATTTACCTGTCTCTGTGCATCCGCAATGCGCTGCGCATTCTAAAATGTGCATAGCACTCGCATTAAAGGCGCACGATGAACGCGCATGGTAGTACACCTACAATGTGCATTGCAATGCGCATTCGAAAAGTGCATAGCACTCGCCTTCAAGGCGCATTAAAAAATCCTATTGAAAACTTTGACCAGTAAGCGTTCCCGCCAAAACATTGGGTTTTGCTGATGATCCGCCACGACCGATTAGGATACCACAGAGGAGTCTCCACCTAACTCTGTCTGTAGCCTTCTTCACAAGGTGTGGAACAAAACAGGATTTTTCATTTTTCAATATTGGGCTGGCGTGTTCAACGAACCTGACCTCGTGAAAGGTATTCGAACTTGATGTAAAGCAGCTAATGTCACTAATGCGCATATAAAGTGCGTTATGTGCGCATTAAAATGCTTGTGGACGTTCAACATTCGATGTGCATTAGAAATGCGCTTAAAATGCGTTCACTGTAAAAAGTTTTCGTGATTTTACGATAAAATGTGATACGAAATGCTTCGTTAAAATTAATTTACGAAAATTTTTCGTTAGGGCCAATTAACGAAACATTTCGTAAAGTTACAAATATATTTCGTAACGTATGCAAATAATTTTGGGGTCATATGTCACAAAATTTGACAAAATATATGCAAATTTCACACCCCTTAGTTTGAGCTTTGGATTTTACGAAGCAATTCGTAAAATAACGATGTATCGTAATTGGTTAAAAACGAAGTTTTCGTACTAGAAAATTAACCGAGAAAATTTCGTAAAATCACGAAATTTATTTTTACAGTGTTATCTCAATGCGCATTTAAAGACACCGCATTATAGGCATTGATAATGTGTTACATTCGAGGCATCTCCAGCAGTTTCTCCAGGTGAGGGGCCAGGCTGACGTAACCCTTGTTGCGCTGTGTTTCGACGACATTTTTTCCTGGACATTTCAGGTCCTTGGCCTTTCCCTTTTGACAAAAAAAAAGTTTTCCCAGGAAAATTCTAACTCTTGGAATATTTCTGACAGCACAGCTCGTTTCATATTGCCGTAGGGCGCTGTAGGGTATTCCCTCCGCGTAACTAAGGCGCTGTCAACAACGCCCAGCTGTGGCCGTGCCCACCGAACCGCCGATCACGGCCACATGGGCAACAAAGCGCCTGGCGGGTAGGCAACACTCGGCGGCATTCCCTCCGGCGGCCATTTTGGCCAAGCCAGAGTGTCAAGATGGTCACCAAATAAAAAAGGGATGTCAGAATCGTGCTCAGCGTGGTCAAATTAGTCGGGAAAGACACGTCACACGCCACCCTTGAATAACTTTTTAAAAACAGTTTAATAAGTGTGCAAAGGTTGAACACATGTGGTACAGGTACTTTAGCACGTTGCAGTAGGCTTGGGTAGGCCTTGTAGATGACCTTAGGGTTGAGAGTCATGGGCAGGAGTCGTTAGTCGTTATGTATGCCGTTTTAGCACGCAAAAGTCGATTAAACGCATTTTATACGAAGTGTTTCAAAAAAAGTTCAATATCTCGACTCCACACGCAGCCATCGAAATGGGCTGCGGACCAAAAGTTTTTAAATGGTCTCAGGAACTTCTGTGCCGATTTTCATGCTTTTATCACGATTTGCAAGATTGTTACGATAATTTGAATGTACCTCTTGCACTAGTCTGAAGAAGTGGAGAAGTAAACTGTACACAGTCAGGTGACTAACTGGTTTATTTCAGGTTTGCGGTGTGGAAGTAAACTACAGGTCAGGTTGACCAACACCCACACACAACATTGCTTCCTGTAATTTGTGTAAACATGGTTACTTTTAATTGTTATTATGTTAGTGTTTTGAACGTTTTTCCCCAGAGTATCATTTTGTCAAAAAAGGGAAAGTGAATTAAAATGAAGGTGCCTGTTTGTGTACTGTTGCATTAGTTGTCCTTTTTGAAATGAGGTATATTTATAACAGTATTAGATGTGTTTAATGGTATTGAGTCTGCCGTGTCGGCTGCTAGCGCTGGCCGCTAGCGTTGGCGGCGGCTGCGGTCAGGGCCAGCCGGCCGGCCACCAGGGGGCGCTCGCCTGCGACCGAGCCGAGCTCGAGCGGCCCCGGCGCTGGAGAGCTCTCTCTCTCTCGACACCCCTCTCTACACCTACTACTACTACCTTCATTCCGCTCTATGCTCAGCCGGC
>NW_026267609.1:116794-121029 GCF_000697945.3 Frankliniella occidentalis
TCTCTACACCTACTACTACTACCTTCATTCCGCTCTATGCTCAGCCGGCGTGCCATTGCCACGACCTGAGCTACAACGCCACCGGCGGGTTTTACTACGGTGTGCGTGCGCCCTGATATAAGTGTATCTGTCAGTGTATTTATGTATTGTTTGTTGTGTGCAATAAAAGACTGTTGATTCACAAGTATCTTGGTATCGTCATCCCCCCGACACTTCAGAGTCTGTACCATGTGTGAAACTAGCTAGCAAATAATTAAAACTATTTGTGTGAAATGTACACAAAGAACAAAATAAGTACAAAAAATAGCATTCACAAGTACTCTTTTGTACAATCACAAATAAAACTTAAAAAAAAAAAAAAAAAAAACGATGATGTATTTAGCTGAGCGCTAGCGTTAAATGAAATTTCTACACATTTTGAGATACGGGTATCAAAATGATCACGAAAAAATTCTCTTTCGAATGATACCCATGTTGCAGAATGGGTAAAAAAAGTCATTTAAGCGGCTTTGTTTGCGTGTCCCAGAGGTGAGCGGTTTTGTTTGAGGGCTGCAGAGGTAAGCGGTTTTGTTTCCAGTCCGCAGAGGTAAGCGGTTGTTCTTCTCAGGTGTCGATATGGGATTACACTTTTAATGTGACAACTTTTATTGAATTCATAATTTTTATTGGAACACAAAATAATGATGTTCACTCGTATAATGACTAGAAGTAATTTGATCTTACAAAAAGACATCTTAAAAGGTTTATTGAACTTTCTTAACTCTTTTTCTAAATAGCAATATAGTTGCAAGGGACCGAACAATATTAGAGCCACAATCGCATCTTAGTGTAGGGTAAGCCGTTCAAAATTTGAACGAGATGTATGATTCTCTTACATTGACTAGATTTTAGTTTGCTTCTTCTTTTTCAATCAATTTTATGTGGAAGATTGGTGGTCTGTGAGTGAGGATACTTGTGGTTTGATAATACTGACTTTATTGATAATAGGACTTCCAACTAAAGACACATTCACAAGACCGGTTTTCATGATGGTGAACTACATGACCAGCACGACGGACTGACTGCAACTGACTACTCCGCGGGAAACCGCAAGGGTGACATACAACAATCACACAAAAAAAACAAGCAGGCCCGCCCTTCCGCCAAACGGAGTTGCCAGCTCCACTTCGCTGCGTCGGCAACTCCATTCGGCAGGGGCCGAGGCCCGACCATTTCAGTCTCGGGATTTACTAAAGAACATAATCAAATAAAAAATGTGACCGCTACATCACTTGCATATTGAGTAAACTAACTTCCGACGGGGGGCCTGCGGCCCTAGAGATTTGCTCCTTTCACATGACAAAAGACTGTAACGGGGCAACACCGTGACTTCACCCCGCCCTTCTGCTTAACTTAAGAAAAATTCAAAAAAATGAACCAGCGCAGTTTTTAGATTGTATTGTTTGTCAAACAGTCTTGAAACTTGACTTTTTCTCATTGTTTTCAATATATCCACCTCTAGGGCCGAACCAGTGAAAGATACGGCAAATCGGAGGGTATGACTTGTTTCAGAATGTGTTGTGTAATTGGGGGGGGGGTCTTCCTCTGACATTTCACGATTGGACGCCTCCTTGTATGTCTTTATGTGCAACGTGGTCATTTTCGACGTATTTTCGTCGAAAAATGCACTCTAACACCCAAACGGTGCGAGATAGAGTCAAACGGACCAAATTTTCGTCTACAAGACTCTACTTTTTCGAATTACCCCTTAGAAGACCTTAAAAAAAATCCTACTTTTTGGACCAACCCCTATTTCTTTGTTAACCCCTTTCACCAGGGATGGAAACGGTAATGAAATTATATTATTGCCTTTTTGGCTCCTGTTCAAAAACTATGGGCCTTGATGAACTTTCGACACCGTGCCGCAATATATTAGAAAAGGCTCTATCCAAGCCAAACGGAGTTGCCCACAATATTTGCTTTTCTGGGGAGATGTGGCCACTTTTTCGCAAGAAATTATATTAGGGTGCCGGTAATTTAATTTCTTAGATAAAAATTGCCACAACTCCTAGGTGAAGCACATATTGCGAACAACCCTGATGGGATCAGACGATCAGATGAATCCTTTTCTACTCTACCTATGCACGGTGTCGAAAGTTAATTAAGTCGCATAGCTTTTGAACAGGAGCCAAAAAGGCGATAATATAATTTCATTACCGTTTCCATCCCTGCCTTTCACCCCCTTAAGGGTGGTTGCCAGGATTTGCACCAGGCGTTTCGTTGTCCAGGAGTGACCCCCTAAGATACACTGAAATTTGTAGACCTCTAGCTCATATCCTTCCTCTTACACGGACGGACGGACACGAGAGCGGTTGCATAAGCCCGCTTTAATGGGTTTTAGCCCGCCCTTCTGCTTTGAAAAAGCTATCCAGCGGGCTTATGCAAACAACCTCGTGTCTGTCTGTCTGTCTGTGTGTCTGTCTGTTCCACTAGAAGGAGATATGCTAGAGACTTGAAATTTTCAGGGTATCTTAAGGTCCACTCCTAGAGAACGAAACGCCTACGGCAAATCCTGGCAACCACCCCTAAGGGGGGTATCCAAGGTTCAAAAATTCTCCCATTTTTTTTTTTATGTTCCCCTAAGGGGTAACTCGTCAAAGTACAGCCTTAAGGGCGAAAATTTAGTCCGTTTCACTCTATCTCTCAAAGTCGCTAGAGGGTCTTTTTTTTCAGGAAAATAAGCTAAAAATTGCCATAGTGAACGATAAGTTTTATAAAGAGGCCTAAAAACCGAAAAATATTAAGGAATATAAAGGAAACTCTTCCTCCACCCCCAAAAAACGTTTTCTAAGCAGAAGGGGCCGCAGGCATCCCTGAGGTAGATGATGTCCCGGATGATCCCCGGACTGCCTAAATAAATTGCAGAGTTGTAACATAAAAATTCGATTTGTCACGCAAAATATCTAAAAATGCTTATCGTGCATTATACCTAGAGTACCAACCAAGTCCCCAGAGCCCACGCCCCAAAGAAAAGTTTGCTGACTACTCGGACTGAGAGCGGACTGCACGTCCACTCGCTGGTACGGCTTGCTAGACCCGTCCAGTCAAGCCATAAGATTTATTATCCCATGGTTTACCAGAATCAGAACAACATTTAAAAAGCTGATCTCACTGACACTGCCCATTTTCTCTCAGGCATTACAGGAGATGTTCTTGGTTGAGTACCTGACCATCAGTAACCTCGTGACTGGCAACAACAGTCTTTTTGCCTTTCCTCGCCCAGTCCGAGCACAATCTCTGTGAAATGCCTGAGCGTGGGGCATGACAAGACGTGAGTCTCTGATTTCAGATTAGTAACCCAGTCACTCTATGTGATCTTGGCCCACTGCAACTATCAGACTTCACTCTGTAGTCAGGAATTTTAATAGCCCTGACCACACTGTGATCTGCTAGTCAGATTCCCTTTTGAAAATAATTTTTATTTTTTTATTTTTCAACTGCAACAGTTGACTACTGCTCTGCTCATCCCTCTCCTTTGCCACAGTGTGACCAAAGTGAAAATTGAACAGGTTTCTGAGTCCATTTCCGTGGGCACCTCGCTCCAGACCCTGAAGCTAGTTGCCAGTGATTTGCAAGTGTTAAGTGTTAGTGTTTTAGGTGTCTTTCATTTTCTCTTGTTTACAAGTGAACTCTCCTTTTAAATTTTTTAATTCGATAAAATTTTAACTACTGAAGTCCGTGTTAGTGTCAACCTGTCTCCACCTTTCATTTGCGTTCTAATCCTTTAAGACACAGCATGACAAGTACGATCGACTGTTGCATGATTCATTTCAATTCATTAACGAGTCGAAAAAACTTCGACATTGGGAGAATGACAAGAGCTAGGTTACAATGCAGTACAAAAAATAATCATTTATTTCTACTAGAACCCACTCTTCTTAGCAGCACAAACAAAAATAGCACTTTCAGCAAATTCAATTTGAGTCAGTCAAAATGCAAGACACGGAAAGCACACCTTTTTTTCTTTAGGCCGTGTCTGCTTGAAGCAATGCGCTCTCCTCTTTGGCAGAGATCTCGATATCCATGGCCTCGTCTGCAGGTGCAGGTTCCAGAGCTTCGGCGGGTTGCAGAGATGCGGCCGCGACTGCTCCGGCGGGCTCGAGGCAGAGTTCGGAAAAGCGTCCCAGTGCGACCGACCATCGTGCCCACCGGCTCGGTCACTGCCTGCCTCCGACCAGCGGCTCGTGTGGTCGAAC
>NW_026267609.1:121281-121640 GCF_000697945.3 Frankliniella occidentalis
TGGATTCTGGTGCAAAGGCTGCCCTGCCCCAAATTGGGGCAAAAGAAGTAGCAGCAGTTATTTGGCCAAATAAATTATGCTGGGGCAAATAGCCTGAGTGTGGGCAGGTCCACCAATTGGGGCAGTCGACAACAGGGTAGCTATTTGCCCCAGCTAACTTAAACGCAAGGGAATTAACAGAGATATTCGTCTTTTCACCAATTGGGGCAATCAGGGGTAGGGTAGCTATCAGGGCTGGCAAAATAAATTAAATTAAATTGTATTCCCCTGATAATAAGGTTCTTCCTGAGGGCAAAATTTAAATGGGCAGAATTAAAAGGGTAGGTGCTAGAAGGTCCCCTCACTAGAAGGTCCCCCCC
>NW_026267610.1:0-1510 GCF_000697945.3 Frankliniella occidentalis
CGTCTTGAGTCTAGACAAGTCAAAAGACTACTTTCCTGGTATATCTTAACAAGATAGTCGTATTCAGACCGCCCATCAACACTATCAAGCACAGCGTTTGCTTGTTCGTTGAGAAATTGGGCCCCATGGGTATCCACAAAAAGGCGAAACTGAACAACAAGATCCACTTCCACAAACTCAAAAGCTGCATCTAGCATCAAAAGTAGCAACTTAATTTCAGGCACAATATCTGGATAGTCACACAACAATTTTGCAATGAGGGACGGCATTTTGATGCACTTGAACTTTTCAACTTGAACTTGAACTTTATTTTCAAGACCACAAACCACAACGAGAAATGGTCAGAAACCCCAAACTCTTGATTATGTTATTCCAACATCAACAAAACACACTGTTGCAACAATCATCACCAGAAAATAACAGAAGGAACATTCGAATAAACAACAACACCGACGTTCCGCCGCCGGCGGGAGAAAACCGTGCCATGTTGCCATACTTCATGTCAAAACCATCTCGAGCTTTCACGATCATAACATTCCATATCTTCTGTATAAGACTTGTTTTCTATATATTTCGCGTAAATTTCCAAATTTACTTGAAGTTTATAATACGAATGAAGAAAAGTATGTTTATACTGAAAACACATTACGTGAACGTCCGGATCTTACGGAACGGCGGAAATAGTGGCGCGAGTGGTCACTTTTGTAACTAGCTCGAAGCACACAAATACGACGGTAGGAAAATAGGACCATGCAGACATACTTAGAAAATATTTTATTTCGTCACAAGCGTTTTCATCAATTAAATGCACTACCAACTCGTAAAATTAATATTATTTCTGTGAAATTGTGCCCGGTAGGTCTGCACGGCTAGTTGGCTAGTTACAAAAGGCGCCACTCGCGCCGCTAGTGGTTATATGTAAAATTAATTAAAGAATATGAAATTCCATCTTTTATAATGTTCGGTGTATGGTGTGTGTGAAAAGTTTGTTAAAAGAATTAGAAACACTAGGCTAATTGGCGAAGCCGCAGGACTTTCCGAGTCGTTCCTAGTAAACTTATGTTCCAGCGGCCAGCAAGCAGACGGCGGAGGCTCCCACCCGGCCAGAAAAACCCAGCGCTCAGCTCGGATTGTACACACGCTGTGTTTACGTTGAGGAGCGAGTCGAGCCGGTTGGCTGCTTTGTCCCATTACACAACAGGTGGTTTTGATTTGATTATCATTTCCGACCCGGTCTGAAAGGTGAGGCACGAAATGTATCGCACAACTGGCCACCAAAGCTTTATTTTGTATTGTGGTCCGAGAGGCTACCGTGGGTTCTCTCGACTATTGAAAGTTCTGGAACGGTGCCCCGTTGGTTATGTTCGACAAAGAATGAGCTAACTTAAACTTTAACGAGTTCTCCTCTAAATTCGTTCAATTAGGTCCTTACACGAATCTAATACTGGAACTTTTGTTTATGTGCGCCCATATTTCACTCACTCCACTCCCTTTGATTTTTTGTTGTTGT
>NW_026267610.1:2284-2952 GCF_000697945.3 Frankliniella occidentalis
AAGAAGTTAGGTAAAATGGTTTTGTTCAGGTTACTCTCTAAACTTGTTGATAAAACAGTGCGTTTTGTGTTCACTGAAATGAGCGCGACTCGATTGGAGCAGCATCAGGACAATAACCCCAACCCTTTGGATATCACAAGTAATTCTCAAGAGTCCTTGGCATTTAATCTACATATGAGGAAGCTGATACAGAAATATTATTTGAAAGGTTTGAGGCATGGTTCTAAAGTTTGGTTGGCAAGATGTGCTAGCATTAGGGAACGGTTTGATGAAGGACTTGAAGTAGATTCTAGCCCAAGTGTAGATGCTATTATTTCAAATGATTCATGGGAAGAAGATGAAAATGGAATCATTAAATTAAAACTTGATCCTAAAATCCTAAAATATTTTGTTCTTTTGGAAAATATTATCGAATCTTTGATTGTAAAGAAAGAAATTGTTACTTGAGACAGTGTTCTTAATATTGTACTTGGTAGTGATAAATCAGAATTGTTGGAAATTTGGAATTTACTTACTGGTCCTTATTTATCCGAATTAGAATCTCTTGTATTCATGAATGATGTTGTAGGTGTGGTATGTAACTTAGCACTAAAACTAGAAGTAGGAAGAAACAGGAATGTCACGTCAATTGCAAGAGTTCAAAAGTATGTCCTTCGCACTGACGTCAA
>NW_026267610.1:8075-9307 GCF_000697945.3 Frankliniella occidentalis
ATCTTTATGCCGAAAACCATGCACACCGTCGGAAAGCCCGTGAAATTCACCTTCGTGTAGGGTACATATTGATTCGCCTTAAACACTTGAGTCTTGCTAAAATTTGATCTGAAACGCCGAAACCAAGATGGCGTCCAACCTCTCATTTCTGTATTTTCTATTGAAACAATTCATATCGTGGCCGAGTGCTCATGCCGCGTAGCCTATTCGATAGCTGGTTTCATGTTCATTCTCCCATAGCGAACATGTTATGGTGTTAGAGCACTCTAAATGGGTACAAATTTGTTCTGTTTGCGTCTCGGCAGCGTCGCGGCCGACCTCTCGTAATAATGAAATCACATTTTCTCGGTCACTTGCGAGTAAAATCGGGTATGGAATGCACCAAAATGAAGTATAAACTCTCCACTTTCCAATGATACCACCGAAGTGCCGTGTATGGATTGAGAGTCACGTTAAAAAGTGTGTACAAGACATGCAAGTGCTCGCTCGGGCGCCAGCGGGCCAGCGAGCCGACCGGGACGCGCATGGCGTGCGGCAAGGCAGGCTTGATTCTACCCCCTGGATTAGACCCAAAGACACAACAGCCAAAAGCAGCAACAGGCAGCAACAGATATTGTTACTGCAGACCTGCAGGCAGGCGGTGAGGAACTGGCCAAAAGGCGTACACATGATTGTCTAGAGGGTGATTATAAAAAAAAAAACGGTCCGTTTCGTTCAAAAGCATCTCATATTCGTCTACATTGTGAATATCGAACAATATTATCACTGGTGAGCAGGATCGATCTAAAGGGGTCAAAACTAAACTCCGATGCTCTCCACACTTCCCTTATAGTTTAAAAGGCAGCCTATTTCGGGAATTTGGCAACACTTCAGACTCAAATGTCCCGCCTAGTTCTAAAGTCCACATTCAAAGGTACTTTTACCGTGAGTCTTGTTTTTTTTAGCGGGTTTACACGCAGAGCTGCAGGGGCTCAAAGTCGTTCCACGGGTTTTGAGGTTCGGGCTTCGGAGTTTATCTGCCACCACTTTACAGCCAAGACGGGTCCAGCTGAAGGGTTGGTAGCACTGCAACACGATAGTACGACAAGAGCTCAACTTTTTCTAAATGAGAAGTTGGCGCGAAACGCGATCAGCTGGTGTGGAGGCGGAAAGAAACATCGTTTTCTTGTCCAAATATTATTGCGAATAAACTCCGTTCCTGCTCTAGTTTCCATTCTATAATGCAGAATCGA
>NW_026267610.1:9357-9995 GCF_000697945.3 Frankliniella occidentalis
TTTTTTTTTCTGGTGGTTTTGAATTTGCTGAGTGACATATTTGATAGTGACAATGGTACAATGTTTAACGTGGTAATTTGTGTTTTCTAAATTATAGAGCAGCGTTATATGAATGTAATCAACATTTCTCTTCTTGAAGAATGTTTAAGTCAAAGTTCTTATCAAAGCCAAAAATCAAATGTCAACCTACACCCCGCTGAATCTAGATTTTTGTGATAAAGTAACCCAAATTTCTTCTATTATTCGTGTTTTGTGAAACCTTCGATTCATCGCTTTCATGGACATTATGATTTTTTATCGCAATCAACCATGCAGATACCTTCGATTCATCGCTTTTATGGACATAGTGACTTTTTATCGCAATCAACCATGCAATCGCAAGTTTAAGGGGAAACATTCACCAAAACTATGTGATAATTTTTCATTTGCAAAGTTTATTGTCTGGCTTGAGGGGTTACTATGTTTTCCCAGTAAACATGCGACAAAACGCAATTTTTTAATTGCATAATTTATAGTCTAGAAAAGCGATAAATCGAAGGCTTTACCTTGGACACACCCATCCACACCCCACAGGGGAGGTTTCCAGGATTTGCCGTAGGCGTTTCGTTCTCTAGAAGTGGACCTTAAGATACCCTGAA
>NW_026267610.1:14860-16130 GCF_000697945.3 Frankliniella occidentalis
CTATTGCATACAAGGTTTTTTTGTTTTTCTATCTACTGCCAGCTAAGTAAACATGTTTAGAGAACAACAAGTTAAGTGTTCATTGATGAGGAAGCATGGGTCAGGAGTGATCGTGTTAAGTGGCCAGGATTACATATCTAAGTTACTGATAATTCTTTACCAAGTATGTTGAAGCTTTATGAGTAAAATGCAATGAGTACCACTCTCGTAATAGTTTTAAATTCAATAGGGTATTTCAATGGAGCGCTGGCCGGAACTAAGAAGAACAAAAGCGGATGCAGAGAGCGGTGGTAGGGGCGGCGAGCGGGCAGGGAGGCTCCTCTCCACCCGCCGCTTCTCCGCGCGCCCGCCCCCACCACCGCTCTCTGCATCCGCTTTTGTCCTCCTTAGTTCCGGCCAGCGCTCCATTGAAATACCCTATAGAAATGGCTGATGGCATATGTATACGTTGAGGAAGAGCTAAAAGCTATTAACAAGAGATAAGGGTCCAAAGTGATTGCCTCTACAGTAGGCTGTTTCAAAAAAAAATACCTATGCCAGAGCGAGGTTTTTCTGAAAGTTTATTTCATGCTGATACTCATGGAAAAAACCGGGGGCTGTGCGATGAAGGGAACCCGGCGCAACCCGCGCTCAAAGTTTTTTGGGTGTCTTGGCGGGTATCACGACCGACACGTTCTCGGGTCCGCTGTGCGGCTGCGGCGCCGCCGCCGACCGTGCCCGTTCCTGTGGTGACTACCTATGGTATGTACTTTCTATCGGACATGGTCCGACCCGCCCTCCCTACCCCCCTCAGGAGCCAGGGCGTAAGTACTCAAAAACCAGGTACCTCGCTCTAGACCGAGTACCGTTGATGATATGGGAACGCCGCCTGCGCGGAAAGGTAGCCGGACCGAAGGGCTATCGAGCCCCGAATAGCGAGAGCATAACGTTTTCCTGCGTCATAGCAAAAATGTGAATGGAAGGGTCTGAGTGCCGGGGGACACATTCAAACGGCAGGCGGGAAACACTGACGGCAGGTGGTATAGTGCGCTTGCATAGATACAGCCCTCCTGCTCACTCACCGATGTGCTTGTGGGCTTGTGTTGGCGCTGGCGCTGCGTTGTTGTCTCGGGTAGAAACGTAAGAGAGGCTGACGCTCGTCGCAGGCAGTCTGCTAGCAGTGTCCGTCAATGCAATACGCGTGTTTTGTTTACGCATAACGACTAGAGCGGGGAGCGTACTATACCGCCTCCCGTCCCTGTTTCCCGCCCGCCGTTTGAATGTGTCTCCC
>NW_026267610.1:22567-23589 GCF_000697945.3 Frankliniella occidentalis
AAAGACAGATCGAGTTCGAAGATGAGCATTCTAGCTCAAAAATTGGATTTTTGAAAAATCGAAAACAACAGGTCCCAAAAATGACGTTTTTTAAAAATATTTTTATATGGTGTCCTCAGGGGTAACTCGTCAAAGTAGAGCCCGATGGGCGAAAAGTTTGTCCGTTTTTCTCTAGCTCAAACCGTTGAGGAGCTAGAGGGTGTTTTTGACGAAAATAAGCGAAAAAATGTGCAACCCTGCATGATTAGTCGAAGTGACGGGCGTAGACGGGCCGGAGGCCCGTATCTTTGTGCACATTTTTGCACTACCTGACTGGGGTGTCAGCGCTGCAGGCCAAGGTAGATGTATGCCAGGCGCGTCGCAGCGTAACAGTGTTTCGTGAGGTATCGCGAAGCCTGTTACGCGAGACGTGGTCTGGCGTACATTTACCTTGTCTAATGAGGAAATTTAGTTTATTGTCGTGCTTTTACTTGGATTCAACATTTTCGTCGAGGGGGATGGCTTCCAGCCCGATGGGTTCTTCATCGTCCGATCCGAGCTCATGGTCCTTCTCCCCGTCATCTGTGTTCATGGTCGCATCCGCAGCTTCAGATGCCTCTTGCTCCTGGTCACGTGACTCCGTGGAGCGTGGCCCTTCTTGGTCTGAGCCGGGTTCTTCCTCGACTGAGTCGCGTTCGGACAGTTCGGAGCTGGAGCACTCGGACGGCTCGGAGTCACTCTGCACGTCCAAGTCGTCGTCCACGTCTTCGGACTAGGTTGGCGAAGTTGGCCAACCAGTTGGCAAACCAACCCATCCAACCTTACAAGCAATCGACTTTCGACAAAAAAAAAATATTTGGCTGAGCGATTAGCGAAGCCCATTACTCCACTGACCGGAAAAGTTTCATTCTGTTTGTTTGTTTGTCTGTCTGTCTGTCTGTTTGTTTGTTTGTCTGTCCGCACGATAACTCGAGAAAGAATTGAGCGAGCGATCTGGGAATTTCAGGGTCGTTTTGTATTATACAAGGTAGATGTACGCCAGA
>NW_026267610.1:23639-24400 GCF_000697945.3 Frankliniella occidentalis
AATTACTCACCGGTTTAAAATATATCTTACACTTTAATATAAAAGTACGTTGAAACCGGGGAATAAACACCTAGCGCGTCGATAGATTTCTCATAACGCCCCCAACCGCCCCCCACCGCTCACCCATACCCCCACCACCGACTTTTGTGATTCTTGTGTTCTTCTTACTTCCGTTACGCGGTTGAGCGGAATGGCCTATTCTTTCTCGAGTTATCCTGCGGACAGACAGACAGACAAACAGACAGACAAACAGAATGAAACTTTTCCGGTCAGTGGAGTTATGGGCTTCGCTAATCGCTCAGCCAATTAGGCTTCGCCAAAAAAATAGTGATCTTAACAGGGCCTAAGTCCGTACCTAATTTTTAGTGAAGCCGATCTTATCGGGGCCAAACCCCGAACCTAAGGTGATGCTTCCGGTGTGGCTTTTTCCGGTCTTATCAAGGCCTAACTTCGAACCTAAGGCGAGTGACTGCGGTCTAACCGGTGCGTAACATAAACCTAGGGGCATAAGTGACGGCGGTCTTATCAGGGCCTAACCTAAGGTAACTTAAGTAGAGCATGTGTGATCGAGGACTGTATGTCAGGGTGGCCGAGTGGTCTAAGGCGTCCGCCTCAAGAGCGGATCCTCATGGGGTCGTGGGTTCGAATCCCACCCCTGACATTTTGTGCGCCCGGGCCGTGCGCCGTGTGTATGTAAGGCAGCTGGGCCCGCGGAATGTAATTTGCAGCGCGTATGAAGATCATCTCGAGAGGTAAGTAAT
>NW_026267610.1:25042-26690 GCF_000697945.3 Frankliniella occidentalis
GTAAGTGTCCCGAACATACCCTCGCCGAAAATGGTCGCATCTCCTGATTGGTCACTGGAACCTCAGGTTTTCGGAACGCGCCCTTCCGCCGGCGTGCCCGGCACGGCCGTGCGCTGCGATTCATTGCCTGTCCTACGCTCGCCCTCATCAGTCGTCGCGTCACCAGCTTCGCCATGTCCGATGATTTTGGGTTCTATTTCGATGACGAGGACACCTTCCTCGAGCTGACCTCCCTCTACGTGAGTACCTAAAGTGTTGTGGGGTGTGATAGGGAATAAAATCAGTGATTTTCGTTTCTTTATTGAGCTCAAAGTGTTAGGTTATCGTCTTGTGCAAACGTAATCTGAGGTTATCGTCATATGTGTCCTTGAATCATCCATGTGCTCAGTGAATCGGTTTAGTTTTCTCTAAATGTGTGATCGCTTTTCATCCATGGCGCGCTGGGCGTACCGTTGCCCCTGTCGCACTCGTGGGAACCAACCGACTTTCGGTGTAGTAGTAGTTGCGCTAACCATGTGCTTTTTATGATTGGGGCAGTTCATTTTCTCATGTGCGTGTGTCTCTGTGTGTGTTCCGTTCAAACCGTGTGTTCAAAAAGTGTCGTTTTGAGCCGGCGGTGGTGTGTTTCGCGCCATCGCCGCTACCGCCACTACCGCCGCTGCCGCCTCGCGCGTCCCGCCAGTTCTCGGAACTGGCCGGCCGGTCGTGGGAAAGGAGGCGGGGGAGGGAGGGGAGGTTGCAGCTCTGTTCAGATTTGAAATCGGTGTAAACGGTAGCGGGTCAGTGTGTGTAAGGGTTCAATTTACTTGAAGTGATATCTTAACCTCTGAAAACGGCAGCCGGTCGCCTTGGATCGCTGGGGTGTGCTTCGCGCCGAGGGTGCCGCCACACCTCTCAGTTCTCGGAATCGGCGCGCGGACCGTGAGAGCAGAGGGGGAGGAGGAGGGGCGTATGCTAGTGCATTTGAGTTCGAATTTGTGTTAAAAATGTTGTGTTTTCGGGGGATGATGATGCGTACGTGCCGTCAGCAGACACCGTTTTTTCATGGAAGTGGCGCTGAGCAAGGAGGAGAGGGGGAGGAGGGGCACATGCTGGTGCATTCAAGTTCGAATTTGTGTTAAAAATGTTGTGTTTCCTGTATGCGCAGTGGGACATGTTGGCGGATGACGACGCGGAGTGGGTGGCGGCCAACGCGGCCGCCTTCTTCGCTGACCTCGAAGAGGAGGACGTCGCGGCCGTGGAGGCCGCCAACGACGTCCTGGAGCTCGTAGAGCATGGCGTCGGGGTCAATCATCACGACGACGACGCGCCGCTGGACTTGACCACGTCAGCGCCTGCCGCAGCTGATGTGCCTCCACCACCGCTTCACTGGGTCGCCCCTGCCGCCCCCGCGCCCCCAGCTGCCAGTGTGCCTCCACCCCCGCTGCACTAGGTGCGGCCTGCTCACCCCGTAGACGACGCTGTCGCTGGGCCCTCACGGAGCGGAGCAGGAGATGTTAAAGATGTAAGTATATCTGTATTAATGTAGTTTTCAGATTCGGAATAGTAGTAAAACGTGCTGATAGCTGACTGTTAGTTCCCAAAACTATAAAGTTTAGCTAACAAAACTATTGAGTTAGCTAGGCCATGCAATAACGTTCGCTAAGCC
>NW_026267610.1:27890-29891 GCF_000697945.3 Frankliniella occidentalis
TGAAACAAATCACAGCGAAAACAAATCACAGTGAAAACAAACCAGTGGCAAAAATCACATCACACTTCATGTAAAAAAACACACATACCTATTACACTGGAAAAAATCAGAACAGACATTTAAGGAAAGTAAATATAGAGATACTTTTGTTAAAATATCACATCACACTATCACGTTCATTCGTAAGTCTTGGGACACTTACATCTACACAAATCACAGCATCCGAGTACCTTGCAACTACAATTTCCCTTGCACTCAACCTTGCATCCGCAGCGAGTCAGGGCGACACTTCTTTCCGAAAATTGAGGCTTTCTTCGCCACGTTGGCATGAAGGTGTTGTCTTTCTTGTGATAGCCCCACAGCAACGGGTCTGGTAGGTTTTGATTTGGTGTGAACAGCTGATCCCAAACTGTGAGTTGGCACACAACTCGAAGAATATGCAGTTCGAGGGAATCCTCACATGGTGGAATGTTCTCCGCTGGTCGATTCGTCGACGAAAACAGGCCTCGTCTGCACGAAGTGATACTCTTGTATCGCTTTGCCCTGCCGGAAAAACAAAAGGGTCGAGTTATTTTTGCCTCGAAGGGGGGGGGGGATCATCTTACAACGAATACGAATAACAGTCAAACAAAATAAACACTTACGGGCTGTACATGGCAATGACTAGATCTGACAGCACAGAAAAGTCAATCTTGCCTTTACTCAAATCAAGAAGTGAGCGAATAGCATTTGGCTGCAACTTGAGTGCGTCCCAGGCTTTCGTTTTTCCAATGCCGTGCATTTGTTCAACATTGTCACATCCACTAAAGGCGTGAATCGCAGGCACAACCAGTGACTTTTCCGGACCTGTAAACGCGAATATTTTATAATTTCAATACATTTATTTTTTCAAATTCGCTAGAGCTAGAAATATTTACCTAATGCAGCGCTCAGTTCATGTTTTGCTATGAACCGGTGTTCCTTGCTCGTAAAGCGGTGTATCCATAGCTCTTTCAGAGCAGGTAGCTGAGGAAAACAAGCGCATGCCAGAGCCACAATATCCGTGTCATCGGCTCGGATCAGGACAGTTGCTGCACCCCGTCGAACTGCGTCAGCAACGTGCACGAACACACGGGTGTCGGCCTCTTCATGATTGCAAGGGGCGATGTCGGACAGGTCTAATCTCTCAGAGTTCGTGACAACTGTGTCGCCCTTTGTCACATACAGCTCGATGTTGTTTGAATTGCAACTAGAGATAGATTCCGCCAAAAGCTTGAAAAATTCTTCCTTGTTGTCGGAGTTGCGCAGGAATGCAGCCCATGCCTTTTCCTTGCCAGGCATTTTAGTGTCTGGCTCAACTTTCAGACGTGGTCCTTCACCGCGCCTTTCTCTTGTGCAAGACTTAAGGCTGCCTGCGATGTACCTAAAAATAGATCGAAGGCAAACATGGAGACAACAGAAAAAAATTGCACGTTCATAATAAAAACCAAACAAAAAACCCTGATGCTTACACATCGAAAACGACATCAAGTCGAGAAGTATCCAAGCTCTCTCTTGTAATGTAGGGCAGGAACACATTTTTGGTATAGTCTGAGAAATATACGGACAAACCCGGTTTGAGCATGTGTATCAAAGCGGCACCATCAATGATTTTGCAATCAACCACGGGGCATCTAGATGGTGAGGCAGGAATGTCGGGTGCTAAACACTTGCTCACTAGATCAGCCTTACTCTTGATAGCCCTCATTTTTCCGTCTTCTGTAGCGAGGGCAGGAGGGAACTCGTGGTTTTCATGAGAGAAAAAGTCATCGAGCTCGGATGGTCTGTGGTTACTGATAGCAACCCACATGTGGCTGAAAAGATTCAGGTCCCTCTTTAGCGATTTCAGCTGCGCTTTGCTCTTATCTTGATTGGTCGTCTTTGGAGAGTGTGAAAATGTAGCAAGTTGGTTCTTAGAGATTTTGTGGAGGACTGGAACCTTTCCACTTTGCAGCCTTTCCTCACAGAAAGTCAGGTATTGCT
>NW_026267610.1:35236-36310 GCF_000697945.3 Frankliniella occidentalis
GAATGGAATGTCGCTCACCTGCAGGTGAGCGACATTCACACACTTGCATTTCCAGTGCAGAGTAATTTTTAAAACGGTTCAGTAGCTTACCTGACCATTATTTAGAAACTTGATGGCTTCCTTAACAAGTTTCATGGTGTGTTGCATCATAGAAATGTCTTGCGATTTATCCCGGAATGCCGGTAGTACTGCAGATCTTGTTAGGTGTTCGCCCGGTTGCAACTGTTTCGAATGAAACGCAGGCCACGTGTCGATGGTACTGCTGTCACGACAGCTCTCGAGCCAGTTGAACTCCTGTTCATACGGTTCAGTCAAATTGGATAAATTGACTTTGCTGAGAGCAGACTGTGGGCAAGTAGCCTTTGTGGCATCCAGATGGCTTTTTGGCACGACAATGTACTCAGCAGGCAGTCGCAGTGCTTTTG
This sequence comes from Frankliniella occidentalis, assembly GCF_000697945.3. Lineage (NCBI taxonomy): Eukaryota > Metazoa > Arthropoda > Insecta > Thysanoptera > Thripidae > Frankliniella > Frankliniella occidentalis. The sequence continues at coordinate 35,662 of NW_026267610.1, forward strand.
CAGGAAGAGTTTCTGTGCTACTTGCTCTGGGCACACCTAAAACATAAAAATATTACATAAATTAAACCATGTTTGTGAAAGCGAGATAATTTCCTTATAACTTATTCAACAAACCTGAGGGTCCGTGCTGCATCAGAGAAATTACAGTTCCGTGAAAACCGTTTTTTGCCGTCATGGCCGAAGGGTCCTGATCTAAGTTGTCAACTTGCCCGGTTGTGAAGGCACCCATTTCCATGCGGATTGGCACAACCTTACCATCTTCTTCATACTGCCGGCATGCTCTACTTGCCTTATCTCGTAGGATGTCTTGCAGCCTGTCATATGAGATACAGATCCCAAGATGGTGAAATTTGTCGATGAGATGCCTTTTCCTTGTCTCGCCGTAGATCTTGGTGGCAACGTAAACTGGGAATGGGGATTCCCTCTGGTGGTCGTGCCGGCGGCGAGCAGTATCATTTCTTCTTCTCTTCGTTGCGTGGAACAGAACCAACTGAGCAAGCGACAAAATAATGGGATCGGGTTCTGAATTTTCATTGCAAGGCTTGCCGTCGACTAGCATTTTCAATAATTTTTTCAGGGATGTTGGGACCCGTGCATCAATAGAAGTCATGTCCCCAAATCCTGTTTGCGGGTGGGCAAACATATCTTG
>NW_026267610.1:37266-39498 GCF_000697945.3 Frankliniella occidentalis
AAAAAACTTTTTCTGTCTGTCTGTCTGTCTGTGTGTCTGTCTGTGTGTCTGTCTATAGAGACCAATCAATAGGCTTTGGTCTTTTTCTACTATCTTCAATAGTTCCTGCATTTAAATCTACTAGTTTAAGTTTAGGACCCATTATTAAGCATCTGGAAATAAAATATAATTAAATTTAGAATTTATTTTCTCGTCTAACGTGCGCAAGAGAGAGGTCTAACCACATACCTCGTAGCTATAAAAATATTGTGCTTGTGTTTCTGTACCGTGTGTCAAGTCTACGACACAACAGTGGTGCGGGTGAACTTGTATACCCTACTCAGTCAGAAATTTTTCCGACAATATCGTTTCGACGTCGGTTTTCACGTGGGTAGCGACACTCCGGTAGGGCTAGAACCGACGACTTTTCGACAAACGACGTCAAAACGACACCAAAAAGACGTCGTTTGTCGGAAAGCTGTCGATTTTAGCCCCATCTAGTATCGTGAACCACGTGAAAACCGATGTCGAAACGATATCGTCGTAAAATTTCTGACTGGGAGGGGCCAAGGCGCCTTACGGGTGGAGCGAGTAGGCAAACCCAACGACGGTTATGTCGCGGCCCCGACACACGGTACTCAAAAATCACTTGAGAAATATTTAGTACACACAACACGTGAAAAAAATGCCAAGTACGCCCGAGGGAGGTGAAATAGTCGAGATATTACACCAAAGAGAAAAGCGAACTAGCGTGCATTATCCCGAAATAACCCCTGAGAAATAACTTTCATGGCAGAGAAATGCTACGGAATAGCCCGTGCGCTGTTCTCGAGTGATTTCTTGTCCGCTCAGCGTTGGACCACGAAACGGACCAGACAAATGGCAAATTCAGAAATACCGAACTCCGAGGATACATGGTTAGGCTTCTCTTCGGCCGCAATATGCAAATTCACACGCAAAGAAGACAACACTTACATTAGATGAGCTCCGACTGATGTCCTTGAAGCTCCGTCAAAAGCACAATCACTCACTTATCACAGATTTATCACAAACATTAAAGAAACTGTTCCGCAAAAGATTCTTCACCTGTGGCTTGCCGCCGTCGCCTTGCCGCCAGCCGCTGCAGCCTGCCTTGCCGTAGCGAGCCGGGCGCGCCGGGTGGCTCGGCGGGGAGGGGGAGCATTGTTGGGTGCGCACGGAGCGCGCGCGCGGCGGCGCGCGGGCACCGGGCCGTGCCGAGCCCAGCCGGCCGGCCGGCTGGGATAGCCTGGCCGTGCCGAGTACAGCCGCTATAGCCATCAGAGGGAATGACCACTCCATTTGTAGGTGGGTGCGTACAGATGACAGAGCGCGGGGGCACACTTGTGTGTGTGTGTGTGTGTGTGTGTGCGTGTGTGCGTGTTAGAGCGTGCACGCTCGCTTGCATTTGCACATGGGGACGCGCTTTTTGTCTGAAAAAAAAGGTGGACAAGAGGTTTTGAACATAAAACCCCGTATACTAATGTGCAACACTCCATATTCCCGTTATTCAGAAATCACGGGAAATATCTCTCAATGAAGGGAAATTTCTCTCCAATAAAAAAAGTAACAGCATTTTCGTGTTTAGCGACCATTGAAACCCCTATGATCATGTGCCACACTTCCATATTCGAGTTACTAAGGGACCGCGGGAAATTTCCCTCGAGTACGGGAAATTTCTCTTATGGTGGGAAATGTCAATTTTTTCTTTTGAATGACCCCCAAGCACCATTCGAAGTCCCTCGTAACATCCCCGATCCGCGGTTGACGAAATAACTTCGAAATCACACTTACGCCCCTCTAAAAGGGGCCCCAGGGGGGGTGGGAGGGGGGCTCAAGGTCACATCTGATAGCCTACAATGTACTCTACCGATACCGACCCTAAAACCACCCAAGTAGCGGTTCCGCCACCTCTCAGACCCTTCTTATCGAGAACGGACGGATTCTGCCCCTGGAAGGTATGCAACCGCCCCTAGGGGGCCCCCTGAAGTGGTGCCACTTGGGCACCACTTCCTAAAAGTTACCTTAGGGTATGTAGATGAAGTGTGCAAAGTGGCAAAACAGCAGGAAAAAATGCAAGGTGGGTTCGGTTATTGGCCGTTAGCCGCCGTACTATTGTTATGGTTCCCCTGACCACTATGTTTTGATAAGCTCTGCCACTCTGGACAAGGCCTACGTATGGCATTGTAACCTACTTTAAAGCACACTAACTGAAAATTAAAGCTATATCATCTG
>NW_026267610.1:45703-46393 GCF_000697945.3 Frankliniella occidentalis
CAGACGGAGTAATAGGCTTCGCTAATCGCTCAGCCAAAAATATTATTGTTGTCTGAAATTGACCTTTCACTGTTGCTGTTTCCAGTGGGTAACCAGATGACTCAGGCAAGCCTCTGAGAATTCCCAGCTGTAATCATCTGTAAGGGCACATAGCAAGTGCTCTAGCTAGATGTCAGAGAAGTCAGGCTTTGCTTTCTTAGCCCTAACCAGATCCATTCGGGCCTTTTGCCCAGCAGTGAAAGTGACTACATTAATTTTCTGAATGTAAGGATGTGACTATATGCACCTCTATGTTTTTCAAAGGCAATTGAGGGAGACTCAGATACTTACAGATAAGCAAAACATTAAGAGATAAGCCTCTGCCTGCAATTTGTAGCTGCTTTAATAAGTACAGGAGCATACTCACTTGGTTCAAAGATGACAAAAACGGTAATTCTCAGAGAGCTATGCTGAGCTAAAATCTGCTGGTGATGAAGAGAAAATATTAAGTCTTCCTCCTACTTTGTCTCAGTTTTCAAAGACAAGGTGTGCAGTGGGAGTTTTTCTTTTTGTAAAATTTGAATCATTGTTCTGTAGATCTTAACCTTCAATCCTCACAAATTCACTATAAATTTTTATTTTCTCTTCACTGTTTAAATTTAAGTTATTGGCTGAGCGATTAGCGAAGCCTATTACTCCGTCTGGTCGGAA
>NW_026267610.1:52650-53975 GCF_000697945.3 Frankliniella occidentalis
ACAATCGATTTCCATAAGAAAAGAAAAAAAATCGATTTCGACAATAGCCATTCTTCAATAAATCCTCTTAAAGACAATAGTAGGTTTGAAAATGAGGTGATGAGAGTGGAAAACTGTTAGGTGTCGAGACTAAAAGCTTGCCCGTTCCCGCCGTTTTTTTTTTCTAGCGCTGCTCGCTCGAACTCGCCTCTCGTTCTCCTTCATTCGTCGTTCTGCCCCTGCCTGTCGCCTGTTGTTTTGCCATCATGCTTAATCAGCCCGGTATAGTCCTGAAGGATATTGCCCGCTTAGGGAAGGTAACTAACTCCCATGGTGGTAGTCTTTTTAGCGTTTAGAAAAACATTTACGTGAGGCAGTTTGAGCCATCTTCTTGGACTACATGGTGGCTTATCTGTCTGACATTTGTTTGTACTTCTTGCCCATTTTCAAAAGTGTTTTTGGTTCACTCTCAGCTATGTTCGCCCTCAAAATACTGATACTTTGCTCCCTTCACTTTTAGCATGAAATGTTAACTCGTTCTTCACCACCAACAGCCCTGTAGCACAAAATGTATTTCATGTTTTGCTTCTCCCTAGTTTGTGTTTGATGGATATAGTATCGGTGAAGCTAAGGGTAAGCCACCCCGTCATTTGTTTTGGGTAATCTGATAGGTTGAATGACCAAGCGACCAATCATAATACCTAAAACATTTGACGGGGTGGCTTTCAGCTTCACTGGCTTCACCGAGACTAAATCTATCATCAGATACTTACTTTCTGAACTGTTCAGACATAATAATAAAATCGGTTGAAATTAGGAGGGTTTGTAGCATTCTAACAGAATCTCCTGATCGTTCCTGATTTGTATACACGCTGATGTACTGATATTTAAATGACAAAGAGTAAGATTACATACTATAAATTGAATGTAGAATTGAGAAGTTATCGGTATTTGCAGTCTTCCTGCACTCACTCAAGCTTCTGTAGCCCAGTTAAATGCACTCTTCCCTTTAAGTAGCAACAATAACTACAGCCAATTTATTTCCCACTTCTGTTGCAGAGCACGTCGGACATTTTCCTTGTTGATGGGTCGGACATGACATCAATCAAGGCAGCCATAGCAGGGAAGGTTGGAACACCGTTTGAAGGTGGGATGTTTTCAGTCACCATCTCTATACCAACTGATTACCCATTCAAATACCCAAAGGTACGTTCTTCGCTTTGCTTTCCCCCACTTGACTTCATTTGTTTGGTTTGTGCTGAATGATTCTTCATTAAAATGTTTTGTATCTTATTCCATAGTTCCATATCAAGGACAAGATTTTCCATCCTAACATACATCCCTAC
>NW_026267610.1:55505-56032 GCF_000697945.3 Frankliniella occidentalis
CAGGTCATTTAGCAATGTGTTTTTTTGAACAAATTTTATACTGTTTTTTTAACTGTGACGTAAAACTTTCCAAATGAAAGCTATAGAGGTCAAAATTTCTATGCTGGATGACTTGTAACTCACTATATTTGTTTGTGCTAAGTACTTCACATTTACATTTTCCGTGTAGTTGTAAGGTTGATTTTTGTCATTGCTTATGCACAATTTAGTCTCTCTGAAGCCACCCTGTGGTTTCAGTTCTACTTGGCATCACCGAGAGATACTGTGTTTGCAGTAACATGTCAAGTTAGATATAATTTAAAATTTCTACCTCTGTAGTATTCAGTTGAAAATTCCTAAGTTGGATGACTTGTTGGTACTATCAGTCCTTCCGTTTTATGTTGTTCTCCCTGTAGTTTTTAAGTTGAATTTTTGTCATTGTTTATGAACAATTTAGTATTGCTGAAGCCACCCCTGGATGGCTTTACCAAGATCCATGTGCTGGCTGTGTTGGCATAAATATCATGTCAAGTTAACTGAAATTTAAA
>NW_026267610.1:60717-61028 GCF_000697945.3 Frankliniella occidentalis
GATCCAGTATCATCATGTTAAGTTAGCTGTGTGACTTGTACATCACTGTATTTCTTGGTACTCGGTACTATAGTATTTGTCAGTATTCTGGAACTTTGAACAGGCAAAATGTGACTTTGAGGATGCAATTATCAATCCTTTCCGGAGTGTTTTCAATATTTCCAGTACTTGGCTGCTATTCTAACTATGTAAATGTAGGTCATATACTTTGCAGTAATGTGGTAGGACTACTACCACATTCTTTGACTAGGAGGTTTAAAGAGAACCAAAAATTTGACCAAAAGTGTTTTTTAAAATTATATTAGATAAAA
>NW_026267610.1:62033-68931 GCF_000697945.3 Frankliniella occidentalis
ATTTTTTTTACAAGTGTTTTAGTTTGTAATTTTACAAACATTGAATTGCGTAAAAAGTTGCCAACAAAATTTGTAAAATTACAATCGATTTTTTTAACAGTGAATTGTATTCATTCGTACTGTTGCTACTTTTTTCTTTTCCCCTGACAGCTTCAAAAGATGTCTGAAAGGCTTGCCAAACTTGTACAAATGTTAGTGCATGTAGGGCAAAGAAGATACACAGAAGGTAATGGCTTACTTTTTACATCAAATCGTCTAGGCCAGTGATGTGAAGCTTATGTTAGGGAAGTTTAAAGAAAAACACAGCACTTCTTTTTAAAATAGTTAGCATACAACTACACACTTCAACCGACAAATTACTTGCGATGAAATGAGTTATCATAGTCTCTGCGCAATAACTCGAATCCGTTTGCCTGGTCACGAGTTTCGGCTACGACCGACTTTAGCCGGCTAGGTTTTCTGGCGTCCCTGGCGCGCAGGATGCACCCCTCGCTGCTGGGTCGCTGGACGGCGCGGCGAGGGGTGCGGGAATGGTAGGCCGGCCCCACGCACCCGTGTGCTGCGGGCTGGCCTACCCGTCGCTTCGCAGGCGTCCACTGTTAAAAGACGAACTTATGCGGAGCCACTCGCTTGGGGGCAGGCGAGATCGCACGACGTCGTCACGGGTGCAAGTGCTCGAGCCACCACTGCGGTGTCACCAGCCTCCAGGGTGACGTGGGTTCTTGTAGGCGGCCAGCGCCGCGGGCGCCTTTGCTGCAAAAGTTCACGCCCGCCGCATAGCGCAGGCGGTGCAGTTACGTAAGGAGCCTAGCCGGGAACTCCAGACACGGTGCCCAGCCGGCGGCCGCACACAGGCACGGGGGAAGGCCCAGGTTCAGTACAGATCTGAAACGGCAGGGCGTTGGTGCGCCCCACCGCCCACGGCTCCTCATGGCCATCTGCAAGTAGGCAAGCCCACCCGCACCCGTGCATGCGGTACAGTACAACTACAAAAGTGCGCGGCGTGACTCAGCCACCTGGTATATTATTTTATTCACAATTTATACTTATTTCGTACGCATGACTTAAGTTTATTTTCAATGTTTTTCTTAAGTTTATCTTCTACCAATGTTGTTCGTTTTTGGTCTCTCTAATTGTTAATAAACAAATTTTTCTCTCATATGGTTGCCTCCTTCACCCCTGCAAAACTTCCAGACATGCCTGAATGGCTTGCCGCACTGTTCCAAGTGTCAGAGGATGTAGGAATCAAAATACAATTGAAATGCTTCAGTTTTTACTTATACAGCGTTTTATGGCCAGTGTTTATGGTAGGGAAGTTGAAAGGAAAGAACAAAGGTTACTTCTTGTTCTTATTGTTTTAATCAGCATACAACTACACACTTCACCACACTAATATCTTGCAATCAAATAAGGGCGAACCTAATTTAAACTCAGCATGACTGAAGATCCTTCTGAAATAAGTAAAGCCTTCAACCACTGTAACGTAATTGTAATTAAAGATGTGGCTCAACACCTGCCACATGGCGTTGGCTGCAGAAAAGACTTACATCCTTCCCCTCAAGTATCTTTTTTACAAAATTACAAAATGGTTTTATGCCGAAAAGTTCTACAAAATGTGCAGCTAAGCATTGATAGTTATTCAAGATCAGCTAGATAAAGGGAAATTGTTAAAATAACTATTGGAGTGGTCAATTGATCTAGGTAAAACAAAATGTTTATTTTTCCACATCACAAGATATACTAGGAGTACTAGTGGATCATACCTGAGATTGACGCAAATTAAATCACTTTGTCCAAACTCGGCAAACTAGAAAATCATTCAAGTCCATTCCTGGAGCCATATAGTTTCTCACATGATAATTATTTGACAGTGGCCGGTACAAAACAGAAACCCAAACATTAAGTTGACCAAACCCATAGTTATTGCCGTGCCATCTCCAGCTGATCTCCAAGAATCCACGTAAACTTCCTGAGCCCCATCTTGATGTATCCACACTTTTTTTTGTGATACAACTAGGGAAGGAAAAAAACCGGTTTTTTAAAAATCGAAGGAAAAAAACGTTTTTTACCAGGAAAAAACCGTAAAAAAACCAAAAATTTGGAAAAAACGATTTTTTGTATATTACACCTAAATAAAGCATATGGATTGTTAAAAGAGCATTTTTATCCAAAACGTAGGTGTTTTAATGGTAATTCATCCCTTTGCACAGCCTCGATAAGCTTGTTTGCTTGCATGAGGTGTGCTGCCTGCCGCCTAAACTGTCTGCATAAAATAAGAGCATCATCTTAAAAAGTTCTTTCATGTTTTCCGAAAATAGAGATCAAAAAGCACTTAGTATTACTACAGTGATAAGTAGATTTCATAACACAATCAGCGGCTAACAGCTGATTTGCTCAGATTGTCCAATTAAATATCTTAGCTCCCGAGGGATTGCCCATTTAAGTTAGGTATACTACATAGCATAATAACAAAGATAAATAAGGACTCCTGCGGAAACAATATTTTACCCCCCCCCCCTCCCCCCATATTTCATAATTACCCACTAATAGTGGAATTGAGACATCAAACTGCATTTTAGTATATTCCTTGAGGGCAGAGCAGACGAGTAGACAACTTTCGCTTTCGATTCGGATCGACTGCCGCTGATTACCTGTCATTTCACAATTTTCCAAAAATACCCTACCCCTCAGAGGCGCCGTCAGTCGTGGTAGCGGGTGTAGGGCCGGAAGGTATTGGTGGGCAGTATCACGTAAAACATGCTTTTTCGTGATATTAGGCCTCACAACTTCGAAAAACGTTTTTTCCCGTTTTTTCGTTATTTTCCAAGGGCCTCGGAAAAAAACGAAAAAAACCGGTTTTTTTCCTGGTTTTTTTCCTTGGTTTTTTTCCGGTGGCATTCTCTAGATACAACTTATAAAGTAGACATAAAAATACAGATTTTTTTTTATAAAACTACAACTTCTTCCTGTTTAACACCAATTTAGTAACCACTAGTCAACTACTGTTTGTTACCACATAATTACAATTATGTGAACAAAATATTAATTCACAAACTGCACAACACTCATTCAAATAGTCTTGAAGCACCCCTACAGGACATGATGATTCCAAATTGAGTAAAAGCAAGTTTAACAATAAAAGACTTAGGTCAAACTAAAATGTAACGGCAAACTTGTCATATAATGTCTTAAATGTAATCAGAGATGAATTTTATTCCCTCTAGCCAACACCAATCTCTTCTCACCTCTACTTGAATATATTTTTTTACACAAGAAAAAACTTCTTTTGGAGACTGCAAATGTACAATGGCAACTATTCCCATAAGTACTGTTTAAACATAGATTCTGAATCAAAGAAAATTACTGTCGTGCTGCAATTACAAAACGGATAAGAGTATATTGGATTCATTCAATCCTTCATTAGTACATGATGGAAGATATTAAAATTGGTGTCATGCACCATAAAATTTACTGAACAAGACTTCTCTAATACAGTAACAATTGGTCTAGCTGAGAAGAATGCATCAGATAGTCATCAGAATACTGCCAAACCAACAAGAAAACATCGTTTACAAAACTATCTTACACAAGAGATGAACACATTTTTAGCCAAAGGGGCAAGCTACCACCTTTGCTACAGAACAATCCTTTACAGGTGGAAATATGGCATGACACACTAACAACTCATCAGATAAGCAGATGCTGAGCTTCTTGTAAAATAGGAACGTGAACTCCACAGTCTGGTTCTGAAGAATCCTCTGCCAAACTGATGATGAATGATGATCATGGTGGTGGTTTGGGGTGAAGGAAGATGACGCCTTCCGGTTTCATCCCAACCTGAACAGCACTCTACCTGAAAACAACAAAAGATTTAGAGTACTATTAGTTTAGTAGACCTTTAACGATGTGAGACTCAAGTCAAACTAAAATGTGACAGCAAACTTGTCTTTCAATGTCTTAAATGTAAATAGGGGTGAACTGATTAAAATTGTACGTTCATGGAGAAGTAGCTACTTCTGCAGCATACAGGAAAGATAAAGTGGTGAAAGAATCAAATCAGCTTTGCATTCAAAACAAACACAAGCACCAGATGATTTGTTCTAAAAGAACAAAGGTCTCTGCATCAGCCCCAATATCAATTTCAAAGAATGAAAATAAAAAGACTGGCCTACGAAAGTAAGCCAAACATGGCACCACTAGCAGTTTCACACAATACGTTATTGAAAAATAAAACAGCATTATTTGCCAGAGGAGCAAGCTACAAGCATTGCTACACAAGAATCCTTCACAGGTAAAAATATAACATGACTTACTAAGAACTCATTTAAACAGAAGGTGTGCTTCTTGTATAATACAGATGTGAACTCCACAGTCTGGTTCTGAAGAATCCTATGCCAAACTGATGATGAATGATGGCCACGGTGGTGATTTGGGGTGAAGGAAGATATCGCCTTCTGATTTCATCCAAACCAGAACAGCGCTGCACCTGAAAACAAAAAAGGATTAAGAGTAATATTAGTTTAGTAGCCGTTTATCAATGTGAGACTTAAGTCAAACTTAAATGTGACAGCAAACTTGTCATTTAATGTCTGAAATGTAATCAGAGATGAATTTTATTCCCTCTAGCCAACAAAATCACCTCTCACCTCTGAACTTGAATATATTTTTTACTCAAGCAGAAACTTGATTTGGTGACAGCTAATACGGCAAATGTGTACAATGGCAAACTAGCTGAGCAGAACGCATCAGATAGTCATCAGAATACAGCCAAACCAACAAGAAAACATAGCTACTAGCTTTGCTACAGAACAATCCTGCACAGGTAGAAATATAACATGACTTACTAAGAACTCAATTAAACAGAAGGTTGTTCTTGTAAAATACAGACGTGAACTTCACAGTCTGGTTCTGAAGAATCCTCTGCCAAACTGATGATGAATAATGGTCCCGGTGGTGGTTTGGGGTAAAGGAAAATGTCGCCTTTCTGGTTTCATCCAAACCTGAACAGCGCTGCACCATCGTACCTCCAAGTAGTGTTCTCAATCGGGCGGGTAAGAGTTGGAGCGCTTGCCCGACGCTCCCAGCGTAAGAGTGAGACAGCATGATGCAGCCGACAGTTGTCTCTGTCGCTCACGTCACACTCTCAGTCCGCCGATGCAGTCAGACCGACACGACTCCCGGCGCTCGGCCGCAGCAGCGTCACCTGTCCCCGCAACCTCACCTCTCGCCCTGCTGGTCCGGCAGAGGAAGGGTCTACGTCCGAACAGCGTGCGGAAGCGCGCCGAGTGCAGGTGATTCGGAAGGTGTTTCGGCCGGGCTAGAGCTCGCCCGACATACCCGACGCAGCCTCGTCGGGTCGGGTCGGGTCGGGTGAAGACGGCAGCGCAGTCGGGCAAGCCGGAGAGGAGCTAACCCGCCCGATTGAGAACACTACCTGCAAGCAACAAAATATTAGTACACAGTAGCTATATTTGTAGCATCAAAGAAAGTGAAAATAGTGCACAAATTAAATAAGCTTCGCGTTTCAAACTTTTATTTTTAAAGGAACACATTACACACAGTGTTAAAGCTTAAGTTAAAAAAACAAACTAAATAAACACTGAAGACTGTGACAAGTGCATTGAATATGCTAAAAAAACACTATATAGTTTAATAGAGTGCAAGTACAATGACAAAACCAACAAAACAAGAATAGAGGACGATGTTACTAGTGCCACAGTAGATTAGGCGATGTACGAGATGAAATAGTTGAAGTTGAAGCAGACAGAGCGAGGTTATGAAGACCATAACAATGCAGCATTAGAAAGCAGGGTCAGCGACCAAGACAATGCAGATAAATGCAAGCTGCAAAAGTGGAATTGACTTACATTCTCGGTAAGTGAAATAGGAAGGACAGACAACGACATATTGAACCTATGAGTAGAAATTGTTCTCCTTGCTTTCATCATCTTCGTCTTACTCGATATTCGCAGTTGCGCTGTGGAGTGCCGATAGAGAGCCGTTGTGCAACCAGCCAACGACAGGATCAAAACAAAACAGTTTTGACAATGTGGTGGAGAAGACTTGTTCAATTGTGTTGGCGATTTACTCTTGACAGTCATAAAGACACGCTACAGGAATGTTTTCTCACTTTCCACTAACATTATAGTGTGTCAGAGACTGATCTTTTGCGTGAAGAAGAGTTCCTGTCTTTCTATGCGTGACAACTGACGGGTGGAGCTCACCGCACTTAGCAACACCCTCCTTTCAAAGGTAAACACTTTTCAGTTCGCAGGGTTAAATATTGTTCATAAACATTGTTTGTGAACAATGTTTGTGGTGCCGCAAATGTACCAAAAATGCAAAAGTAGTAGACGGAAACAACCGAAAAAACTAACGAGAGAACGGTTATGTACCGCTGAGTTTATCATACGATGCGTTGAGTGCGCCTTGTGCGAGGCTAGCCTGTGCAGCGAATCGGAGACGATCTCTCGAAAGTCTTCCTATATCACCCATCACCCCCACCCTTCCTCATGACAGAAATTTAAATATTTTAATCAATTATTATTACATTATTTGTGTACTGTTTTATTAAATCGACACTTAAAACCTACAAGCACGGAGTTTGTGGAGTCTCCGTATAAACCCGTAGTTCCAGGCAGCTCCGTACAGACACGCAGTTCAGCAGGTCCCCGTATAACGTCGTAAGTGCTTGAAAGTCACTTCTGAGATATAGTAGCCTGGGCCAAATTCTAGGTGCACAGCTCGAATTCCGCTGATCGGTGGTTTTTCTGAAAGTATTTTCGATGCCGAGCACGATGGTCTTTGTCCGAACCCTCTCCGATGTCGGGAACCCACCGCGCCTCGGCGTTAAAGATTTGGCCACGGGCGGGCGCCAAGTCAGGTGGTGGCGTGAGGG
>NW_026267610.1:69811-73674 GCF_000697945.3 Frankliniella occidentalis
GGAGAGGGTTCGGACAAAGACCATCGTGCTCGGCATCGAAAATACTTTCAGAAAAACCACCGACGAGATTTCCGATTTTTTTTTGGCCCAGGCTAAGATATAGCGCTTCAAAGTTTTAGATTTACATTGCGCCTTATGGGCGGCTGAATTTTCAGACCAGAATTACTTTTGAACTAATTAACATATCAAAATGCGGGTTTTGCTGATCGATAGCCCTTGGTTTCCTCTATCCGACGCACCTTATAACTCGAAATTTTCAAAAAACATAGTTACGACGCTATACGGCGGCCTGCTGAACTCCGTGTTTGTACCAAGCCCCCGGGAACTGCGTGTTTATACGGAGCCACCACGAATTCCGTGTGTATAGGTTTCAAGTGTCGAAATGTCTTTATAAATTTGCCATGAATATTTTCAATTAAAACAGTTTTTTTTTATGTTTAGAAACACGTTGTCAAAACAACGTTGTTAAACAAAGATTTGGGGGTGCAAGTGTGACCTTAACAAAAAAAAAAAAAAAATAATTATGAAATAATTTTATATTTTTGATCAAGTGTGCTGTAAATGACACACAAATGCCAAAATGAATTTATAATAACAGCAATAAATAAGGATTCATTTTGGATAAAGTGTGCCAGTAAGAAACGAGCCACTCCCGTTGGTATGATAAAGTGCACTTTTATTTTTATGCCATTTAAAAAAAAATTATCCCATTATTTAAAGTTTTTGCGCACATTTAATGTGTTATTACCAATAAATTTTTCAGCGAGTGGGTTAGTAGTTCTGGAAATGTAGATCTGCTGAAAAAACCATCAGCAGATTTACACAGACAAAACTTTTTATGCGCCAAGCATCTTGAGGATGATCAGTTTACCAATAAGAGGAGGAATCGGTTAAAACCTAAAGCTGTGCCAACCATAAACTTTGACAGACTCCCAATATCTGATCTGTTGATGATTGATTTTCCTGTTGTAGGAAATGCAGATTTAGCATCAGGTAAAAATGTTTGTTTTGTGTAATAATGCTGCATTTTTTTATGAGACTAATATTTTTTTATTTGTTTTTTAGTCATGTTTACAGAAGAAAATGAATCTGATGGTTCAGTTGAAAAATTAGATTTATACCAAAAATTATTTAATGAAATTATGTTTTCTTTTGAATGGGAAACTTGTAACAGATGCCATGCTAAGTTTTATAAAAAGAAGGACAGTAAACAGACATGTGTTTATACAAAGAAAACATGTGAGAAATTCTCTGAGTTACATCTGGATGATATACCAGAAGAATTGCAAGATTTGACCTTTATAGAGGAACAGCTAATAGCAAAAGTTCATCCAATTGTGTCTGTTATTAAGTTAAAGAGTCATCAACTGGGTTATCAGGGAAATGTCATAAATTTTCCGCAGGACGTTAAAGGATTTGCTCGACAATTACCCCATAGACTAGATGAATTGTCTTGTGTCCTGACTGTAAGAGCATCCAAGAATTTAAACCCAGTTGATTTCCAAGTGAGATCATCTAAAGTTAAAAATGCTTTGCAATGGCCTAAGAATAATAACACATTTTATTATGATGTTGTAATTTCTGAAGATAATATAGACATATTGCCAGAATACAGCAATGTGTTTGAGCTATTGAATGGGTTTGATTTGAATGAAGCTGAATCAGATGATTCAGTTGAATCTGCTACATCTCAAGAAAATGTAATGGCTAAGGAGTTTGAGGAAGATATTTATGAATCTGGTAGCCCAATTATGGCTAAAGCTACTGGTTCTGATCAAGTGGTATCTTTACTATCTTGGCCCACAATTAGTAGTGAGCCTATCAATGAATTTAAAGATGACACCTATATAGCCAAAGCTTTTCCTTGCTTATTTCCAAAAGGAAATAGAATCATGAGCAAAGGGACAAACCAGTTAGCAAGTTCGTTAAACTATTTTAAACATCTAATGCGTTACAAGGATGATAGATTTTCAAAGCACAATCGTTTTAGATATTTTGCTTTAAACAGTTTTATGCGATGGTCAGCATTAAGAAATGGTAATTTATTTGTAAGATCTCGACCAGAATTTGAAAACATGACATTGGACCAATTGAAGCAAGAACTGCAGAGAGATCCTTCCTTGATTAAAAAATTAATTTATAGAAATTCAAGCATATCTGGTAGCAAGTCATATTGGTTTGCCAGAGGTAAGGAGCTTCTAAGCATGGTGGAACAAATAGGTCTTCCAACCCATTGGCCCATTGGTTTTGATTAGTGCACTGAAAGGCGAAAGAAATCATAGGCGGGGCAGAATGTACGCCCATGCCAGTAACTCCAGGGTTAATTTTGCTCTTTCAGTTGCGATTAAATTTCAGCTCTATTAGTGTGAAAGACTAATGCGTAACGACATCTTTACGAACGTCCCTGAAACTTCAAAAGTATATAGTACTCAGATAGAATTCGTAGAAAACGGTAATGTGATTGCCGCGACTTTGAATTTAAATCCCACTGACAACATATCCACTGTTAAATCTGCTAAAGTGGCAGGCACGCTTTACACATTAGGATCTGTGGTTCTTACTAGAATTGGTGACTTGCTGCCTACTTTTGGCAAAATTTCTAGTATCATTCTCCATGATAACAATGTATATTTTGTCCTGTTGACTACATTAATCATATTTGTGCCTTTGAAACAGAAGCTACTTGTGAAGTGTTATGCATTGCCCAGAATAATTTGTTATATTTTGCACCTCTCTGGCAGAGGAAAATTGGTAGTATTTTGACTGTATCATTAAAACATAGTCTGTAATTTTGTTGTATTTGTATTTTTTGTATCTTATTTGTACCTTGTATCTTATTTGTTTAATTGTGCATGTTATTGTATCTGCACTTGTAATGGCTTAACACTAACAATAAAAACAATACTTTTTTCCTAATCTGTGGTTTTTTAATGGATTCATATAATTATTACTTTGACAACATATCTGACAAATTGGCTACTTGGGAAAAACTCAAGGAGCGGAGGAATAGGAGGCGGATATGGCCAACCTCGGTACCTATAACACGTAGAGTCTCACATTACCACATGCATAGCCATAATATATTATAAAAGAGTGCTACTTTAGACTCAGTGTTCAAACTCAAAAAAAAGGTCACAATGACAATTACGTGAAGACTGTGTGTTTTGATAATATCACGAAAGAGAGAACATGGTTACTTAAAGTACCACTCAGCCCTGAGAATGTTTTGCTCTCAAATATAAGAAGAACATGTTCTCAATCCTGAAGTTTGAAGAGAAATCAGTAGATCGCTGGCAAGACCAGCGAAAAGCCAAACTTGAGAGTTTTTCACTCTTCTACGGAGTGCAATGTTCATGAACCGAGATCAGAAGTCAAGAAAAATAGCGGCAGCTAAGAGCAGAATGCACTCCACATTGCCCAAGAACATTTTACACTCAACTCGAGCGCTGTCTGCTCTTGTCATATTTGAGTGCATTTTGTTCTTACACCGAGACCAATGTTCTCCGACCGAGAACTGGCTTTTCTGGGTGTACACTTGGGGAACCACCCGCCAAGACGTCTAGGCTGCAGGTAGAAGCGCAGATACCTCATTACCCCTGCACTTGTATTAAAACAATTAATTTCATCACATTCTTTTCCAGGACTCAACCTCAAGAGTGATGTTTAAGCCCAAATCTTGAGGCGCCCCGGTTCCCTGCGGTTCCCTGCTTAGCATTACTTAAATCTATGATCTCTGGTTTTCGCCAGGCCGATATGGTGGGTGTCACCTTAGACGGTGCAACCCCCACCTTGGGTGACACCTTGGACGGTGCGCCCCCCGCCTTGGACGGCGGGACCTGTGCCTTGTGCAGGGAGGATTTATT
>NW_026267610.1:75124-79228 GCF_000697945.3 Frankliniella occidentalis
GACAGAACACGAAAACTGCTCGGCCGGGGTGGGCCAGAACCCTTCCCCGCCGACAGGACTGAGACAAGGAGCAGGCACGACAGAAGGACCAGCAGACTGCTCTGCCGAGGTGGGACAGAACCCTATGGGACAGAACCCTTCCCCGGCGAGAGAGGTTATGTTTTGTGTTGTCTGTGTGTCGTCATCAGACTCCGGGCTGAATATAGATCTTTGCGGAAGATGGTCTGGAAGATCTTTTGACGTGTGTGTGTTGTTGTGGGTGTGGGTTAGGGTGGAGTGAAAAGCTGGGATCTTAAAATTCGACACGGATTGTCGTACTTCAAGGTATCCTAAGACTAGCTGCAGGGTCGATTTTGAACCATTGGAGGCCCTTAGGCTCCTGCAAAGGGCCTAAACTTAGGTCTGCAGGGCTAATACACCACTTTTTGACCTACAGGGGTCAGTCTAGGGGTCATCCGGGAAACGGCTATCTCTTAAAAGGTGAGGAATACATCCAAGTAAGTACCCACGAAGTTTGAACCCGCTGCGCCATCGTCTTTAGCCTGGCCTTTCGACTTTTGATTTTTGACCATATCTTCCAAACTTTGGTCGAACGGATATGACAACAGTAAATGTTATCGATGCATCTCGACAAGACAAGGCGGTTTCGTTTTATTATTTTTTTCTGTTAGACCAATGGTTCTGAAGATATGAGTGAAAGACACTTTCTCAGGTAATAAAAAAGGGCGTTTTTTGGACACAATAGTCGAAAAGCCAGGCTGAAGACGGTGGCGCAGCGGGTTCAAACATCGTGGGTACTTACTTGGATGTATTCCGCACCTTTGAAGAGATAGCCGTTTCCCGGATGACCCCTAGACTGACCCCTGGGGGTCAAAAAGTTGTGTTTTAGCCCTGCAGACCTAACTTTAGGCCCCTTGCAGGAGCCTAAGGGCCTCCGATGGTTCCATATCGACCCTGCAGCTAATCTTAGGATACCTTAAAGTACAATAATCCATGTCGAATTTTAAGATCCCAGATTTTCACTCCACCCTAGTGTGGGTGTGTGTGTCCGCCCCTGGGGCCCGATGAGCCTCGCCCATCTTCCACATTACCCCAGTACCGCCAACAATAGGTACTGTGCGACGTCTTACGTTACTTCTTACGTAACGCCTAATGTTGCGTCTCACGTTACGTCTAACGTTACGTCTTACGTTACGTCTTACGTTACGCCTAAGGTTACGCCTAACGTTACGCCTAACGTTACGTCTTACGTTACGTCTTACGTTACGTCTTACGTTACGTCTTACGTTACGTCTTACGTTACGGCTTACGTTACGTCTTACGTTACGTCTTACGTTACGTCTTACGTTACGGCTTACGTTACGTCTTACGTTACGTCTTACGTTTCGTCTTACGTTACGTCCTACGTTACGTCTTACGTTTCGTCTTACGTTACGTCTTACGTTACGTCTTACGTTTCGTCTTACGTTACGTCTCACGTTACGTCTTACGTTACGTCTTACGTTACGTCTTACGTTACGTCTTACGTTACGCCTAAGGTTCCGCCTAACGTTACGTCTTACGTTACGCCTAACGTTACGCCTAACGTTACGTCTTACGTTACGTCTTACGTTACGTCTTACGTTACGTCTTACGTTACGTCTTACGTTACGTCTTACGTTACGTCTTACGTTACGTCTTACGACGTCTTACGTTACGCCTAAGGTTACGTCTTACGTTACGTCTTACGTTACGTCTTACGGTACGTCTTACGTTACGTCTTACGTTACGTCTTACGCAACGTCTTACGTAACGTCTTACGTATCGTCTTACGTAATGTCTTCATAAAACGTAAAACGTAGCGTAAGACGTAACGTAACGGTTCTGTACAATATTCGGTGTACGCTGTCTTCGCCATTTCCGTACTATTTTTGCTGCGAATCTTAATAATCCCAACTTCAAAATCACTAACTTCAATTTTTGTATGCCAATTAAATTCCTAAGCAGGGGGTTGTTTTTCAGTTAACACGAAGTACCGCCAACAATAGACACTGTGCTCGAGGCCACTCCCGCCGCCCCTTTGTTGACAGTGCACCCAAACCCAAATCAGAGAGCTAAATGAAGTAAATTTCTAGAATGTTTATACAGCTACTAAGCTTTCTGGTGGTCAATCGAACTTTCTACGGTGCACACATTCGTGCTACCACACCGACACCATTGTTTAAATCCAGGCACCAGGTGGTCAGTGCCTCGGTCCTCTTGGTCAGAGCGAACACCTCTACGTTCAGTGTTGCGGGTTTGCATACCATTTCATGCCGCAGGGGCCAAGACGCAATATGGCCTGACAGCATAGGCCAAGCACACACCGTACAACTAACTAGCTATATGTACGCCAGACCACGTCTCGCGTAACAGGCTTCGCGATATCTCACGAAACACTGTTACGCTGCGACGCGCCTGGCGCACATAAGGGGGAGCGGGGTACCATGAACATGGGGCACGATGAGCATTTTGAATTTACGCGCCAATGCTGTCACCGCCCGCCACCAACCTGTAAGACGTTGATAGGGGGTGTGCCAGCGGATGTTTTCATCGAGAGCGCGAAGTCGCACGGCGTGTAAGACGAGAAAGGGAGAGGTTGATAAATTTAAAGATAGCAATGTAGGTAAATCAAGCATAAAATTATTCGTTTTTTTTTTTAGAGCCGAATGCTGAGGCCGACAGTACAAGCAACGTTTTCCCTGCCTTCTGTAACCTTCTTACTATGAAAAACACCTGAGGTTAACTCAGGTCTCTCTAGACCAAAAAGTTGTCTTTTGGGGCACGATGAGCAATTTTTTTCGGGGTACCATAATCATGCAAATGTCATAACTTTTTATGTTCAAATCAAAATCTGGTTATTGATTTAGATTCAGCTCGTCGAAAGGAAACGAAAGTGTCTAATTCACCGAGACGATCGGAGACAAAATGCCAGAGTTATTGACGTCCAAAGTGACACTAAGTCATTTTTGGCACTTATTGTCACTTTGATCGTCAATAACTCTGGCATTTTGCCTCCGATCGTCTCGGCGTATAAGACACTTTCGTTTTCTTTCGACGAGCTGAATCCAATTCTCTGGCCAGATTGTGATTTTAACATACTTAGGTTTTGACGTTCGCGGTTGTGAGCTCACACGTTTTCCAGGCGCAGTCTGGAAAAGGGCCGCTTCCCACAGGATTCCCTGGCAATGCCATTGTCATAAGTCCCTTCGCTGGGTTTCAAAGATTTTTTTTCGGATTTTTGGGTGTCTTTCTAGGACACAAATGTGCATGATCATCGTACCCTACCTACTGATCATGGTACCCCATAGGTAGGGTACCATGAACATAATGCAGGGTCCCAATATTTTATCCCCAGCTCAGAAATGGTTTTATTGAGAGATATTACTTCTTAAGCATGTTGTATCTAGGAGACATAGCTCCCAACCGAGCCCATGATCCAGCCATCTACCGCTATAGGAGAGACAAGGCCTAAAACTAAAAAAGTGATCATGGTACCCCGCTCTCCCTTATAGCTAGGCCTGCGGCGCTGACACCCGAGACGGGGTAATAGGAGTGTATATACAAGTTTTCGAAATGAAGTCTTTTTGTTAACGATTTAATCGACCATTTGATCATTTTCTCCTCATTTTTGTCAAGAAATGCCCCCTAGCACCTAAACGGTACAAGAAAGAGCCAAACGGACGAAATTTTCGAGCACAATTTTTGAGCTACAATGCTCATCTTCGAACTCGATCTGTCTTTTTATGATACAAAACGACCCTGAAATTCCCAGCTCGCTCTCTCAATTCTTTCTCTAGTTATCGTGCGGACAAACAGACAAACAAACAAACAAACAAACAAACATACAAACAGAATGAAACTTTTCCGGTCAGTGGAGTAATGGGCTTCGCTAATCGCTCAGCCAATAATTTAGTTTTCTTTATCATGGGTTCGTTTCGCAGTTTACACGAAGTGTTAACGCTTTTGGTAGCTCAATGTGGTCCTTATGGGACCAGGTGTGTTCCCTAACCCACAACTTGAATTTTCAAGTTGTCGGTTACGGAACGATATCCCAACCCACAACTTGAAAATTCTTACGTGGAT
>NW_026267610.1:86683-92606 GCF_000697945.3 Frankliniella occidentalis
CCCCCCCCCGCCGATCTAGCGGGGGGAGGGAAAGCAGCGCGATCTGGCGGAGTGATTGTTCCACACGAGAACAGAGCTGCCAGGTTTGGCGATTTGTCGCCAAATTGGCGATTTTAGGTCGGGTTTGGCGACTTGAAAAGACAGCCTGGCGCCAGGCGATTTTTTTGGCGATTCGTGTTTTGGCCTGGCGATTTTTGGCGACTGAGCTCCAAGTTTGGCGATCCTGGGCGACTCGGGCTACCTGACCCTACGGAAGCGAGGATTACGAAGGGATTGAGTACTTTCCCGGCCCGGGAGAGATAAATTTCTAAGAAATGGGCCTAGCAGCTCGCTACATTGTAACATTTGGGTGCTACCCGAGTTCAATTTTACCTTGCCTCTTTTTTGGCTATCCCACTAAAAGGTTGGCGATTTTTGGCGATTTGAATCTGTGGCGGGCGATTTTTGGCGACTTGGGCGGCTGGCGACGATTGGCGACTCGAGCGCCCTCTTCTGGCGACTCCGGACTCCGGACCTGGCAGCCCTGCACGAGAACAGCATACCTCAACGCTTCTACTTTCGCAGAAATAGAAGGATAATGCGCAAGTGAGTACCGTTTAACTACTTTTGAGTTTTGTTTGTATCGAAGCCTTTCTATCATCCAATTTAGGACTCTTTCCTCGTTTAGTACCCTTTCTCATTGCTCTGTGGTAACAACGGGCGACGCGGTAGCGTGTTGACATTCTAACCTCATGCCCTGCTGTCTAACCTCTCAGCTGCACCATACGCACAACCAGCCGACCTTTTGTTTTTGAGGCATTGTCTGTTTTCATGTTACCTTTGCAGTTTTATAATGGATGGTTTTTGCGTTGCAGGCATGTGTTTTGGTCTTTCTTCCGTCCAGAGGCTTTTGTTGAAGATCTCGGGAGAAAGAATGTGTCCTCAGAGCCTGCGGCTGTACGCCTTCTGGTGAGAATTTTCATTTAATTACATTCAGTATCATTTTGTGTTGGTGTTTGATTGTGTTTAGTGTGCTTATAAGAGGTCTATGTTTTAGTATTGTCTGAGGAGAAAGGGGTACTGGCACACTATGTCCGCGTGCCTTCTCCAGCGAGGAGCACCTGCGGGCTCTCCAGACCATGCCCAACCTGACGAGGCTCTTCATCTGGGGCGACACAGACCTGGCCGTCGCAGTGGTTCAATTACTAAACAGTCCGCTGCTGGCATGTTGGAGAGGGGCTGGAATTTATCTTTGCGTCCACTGGTGAGAATTCATTCAATTGCATTTAGTTTCATTATGTTATTATGCTCGCACTGTTTGCTGTGCTTTAAAGCGAACTGTGTTGTGTCCTCTTAAGATATAGGGCTGGTTGGTGAGGGTCAGGCATCCAGACCCGCCCAGATAATGAGCTGTCTTCTGCTAGGAAGTTAGTGAAATGTCCTCACCTGGTAAGAATTTCTTGAGTTATATGATTTTTGCTTATTACTAATTAGTAACATTCTGTTACCCCTCCAGGACCACTGTGATTAGACTAACTTTTGCAGTACCTCATTCTTCTAATGTTTAGTTCTGAGTGATCATTACTTACGTTTTTCAGGTGTTTGTTCCGTTCTGTACCACACCACGTGAAATTGAAGTGGATGTATTTCATTGGGCAGGTGTTTCAAGTGTATCGCTGTAGTCATTGCTTGTGCAGTGACTGGAAAGATTGTCATGCTCATGATCTGTGTACGGGAGCAGCTTATAATGGAGGTGAGTTTGTGGAACAACTGTGCTGTGAATTTTGTTAGATTGGCTTGGCGTTTGGCGTCTTCATACCACTAACCTAACTCGTTTTTACTGCAGGTATTTTTTCTTGGTAATGGATGAGGATGAAGATAACGAATATATTTTTAACACTGTCTTGAGTGCAAGTATGTGATCCCAACTGTGGGTTGAATCCATGGACCAGTTGTTAATTACAAATTGAATGGATCAACTCCTTTCAGAGTACAGGACTTGAGGTGCAGGGGCCAGTCTGGTGGCAAACTGCAGGTCTGTGTTTCCTGTTTGAAATTAACCTATTTGACATGGATTTTAATATCGTAATATGTTGATTTCCATCACCTCCCCTTTAAGCTTCAGTTTTGGTTTTCCAGCTTTTCAATTAAGTCAGCAGAGCGTAGGCTGTAATGCTGATGCAGTGTGCTCGTAACCTGAATTACCATCTACTGACAGTATTTCTAGTGTTGTCACAAGATTCCTTTCTGAGTAGTCATCACGTAAGTGTTCAGTGTACATTGTTTTACTTTTTTTTGCTTGATCCTTTTTAGTGCCTAATACTATACTCTTGTTGCGTAGGGGTTGAATGACACTATAGTTGCTGTCATGGTTTCTGAGGGAAGCCCTCCTTTGCCAAAGTCAATCGCAATTAACCTGCTGAAGTTGTCAGAACAGTATTTGTATGAGGAAGATTAACTGGCTCCTGGACATGTGGTAGTTGTGACGTATGGCCTTTGCTGGTCAAGTGGATGAACTCCATATTGGATGACAACCTCTGATCTTCCAGGTGTGTAGGTACTAATGCAGAGTCTTTGCATATGCTGGCGTTTACCTGGTGGTTACCAATGTTGTGGATATTTTTTTATACAGGTGTTACTGTGGAGCTGTGTAGTGTTGTGATATATCAGAGGATGTAGCAAGCCCTCTCCATGGCCCTGAGGAAAGGATGCAGTGCTCCTGTGCAGGTAAAAATTTAGTCTTCATTAGACCGTTTTGGAAAAACAAATTTCATGTGCTTTGCTTCGAACTGCAATGTTGCATTATCATATTTCAGATTGTTACCAACTTCAAACTCTAAGCCTAAGGAGACTTCACCATAAAGGTCACACGTGTGTTTTCTACATGGTTGTTCAAAGGCTCTGCTGCCAGAGGTGAGGTTTGTTGTTGAGGTCTGTTGATTTTCAAATATAATTACCCCTTGCATCAACAATGGACTACCAACTGATTAATTGTTCCGCAGGCTATGCTTTTGAATGCACCTCGTGATGACTCGTTCACTGAATAGACCTCAACGTCA
Source organism: Frankliniella occidentalis (assembly GCF_000697945.3). Taxonomy (NCBI): domain Eukaryota; kingdom Metazoa; phylum Arthropoda; class Insecta; order Thysanoptera; family Thripidae; genus Frankliniella; species Frankliniella occidentalis. The sequence goes on from NW_026267610.1 coordinate 89,722, forward strand.
CTAGCAGCCATGAGTACATCCACCACACAAGTTTCCAATACAGCTGGCTGGAGCCCTCTTGCATTCTGCGCCTGCGTGCTTCTCGCGGTTGCAGTCCTACTCCAGCCGGCGCGCCTCGACACTCCATTAAGAGCTCCGCGACAGGATTGAATCGGAGCCACCCACCGACCCGAAAGCCACCAGGTAGACACACCACGTCCGGCTTCGCGTGGAAGTCTCCCTCTGCGCCGGGCAGCGCCCGCCGGACCACGTCGCGCGTTAGGGCGCAGTCGGCCACCTTTCAGCAGCACCAGATCCGTGTCGCCCCAGCTGAAGAGCCTCTGGAGCAGCGGCATGGCGTGCGCCGCCCGCAGGGGCTCCTAGCTGGAGAAGGCAGGCGGACGTCGTGTGCCAGTAGCCCTTTCTCCGCAGCACGAGCCTGTGCAGGTCGCGCCGCGAGCCTGTGCTTGTCGGCGGGCGCGGCCGCTTCTCTCGTGCCTCCAGCACACCATCTCTTGCCACAGGGTTGGACTGTTTAGTACTTGAAGCGCTGCAACGTCCAGGCCCTTGTCGCCCCAGATGAAGAGCTTCTGCAGCAGCGGCATGGCGTGCGCCGCCCGCAGGTGCTCCTCGCTGGGGCTGGACTCGCCGAGCTCCTCCAGCGTGGGCCCTGCCCGCTCCAGCAGCATCAGGGTCCAGACTGGGTCGCACACCACGGGCCTGCGACTGTCGGCGCGGGCGCCTGCTTCTCTCGTGTCCCCAGCACACCATCTCTTGCTACAGGGTTGGACTGTTTAGTAATCAAACCTCTGTGACGGCCAGGTCTGTGTCGCCCGGTGAAGGCAGGCGGACGTCGTGTGCCAGTAGCCCTTTCTCCGCAGCACGAGCCTGGGCTTGTCGGCTGGGCAGGTCTGTGTCGCCCGGAGAAGGCAGGCGGACGTCTTGTGCCAGTAGCCCTTTCTCCTCAGGACGAGCCTGTGCAGGTCGCGCTGCGAGCCTGGGCTTGTCAGGCTGGACACGCCGAGCTCCTCGAGGGTGTGCCCCGCTCGCTCCGGCAGCATGAGGCCCCAGGCGTACACGAGGTTGAACAGCCGTCTCTTCTGCGGCAGAAAGGGGGCAAATTCCTTTGGTCCAGTGGGTCCTCGCTGCTCCACACTCGTCCTTCTCCGTGGATATAGAAGCCAGCGGTCGGTGCTTTGAGGCGCCCGGCGTAACGGGTCTCGTCGCCTCTCTGTTGGGTGGCACCACCGCCGGGCTGGTGTAACTGCTGTAATATATTACTCAGAGTGCAATGTATTTATGGCTTAATATATTACTCAGAGTGCAATGTATTTATGGCTAAGTTCGTTTACATATGTAGTCACTGAACTTTTCACTGATAAACGATGTTTCCCCCCCTTTTTTTTGTTTGTTTCTTCTCTTAGACTAGCTTCAAACCAACCAAGGTTGTTGTGAGTGTTATGTTGGCAGCAACCTGTTTCACAAAATTCTTGGCTGGTATCTTGGCTTTGTCAGACAGTGTACAAACTATATACTTCTGAATATAGTTTGAACTGGGGAAATAATTCTAGATCTTGTTTTGGGAGCTAATATTGCTTTGGTATTTTTAAAGCTCTCTTGTCTACCACTCTTAATCTTTTTGCCACTGAATATTTCAAAATATAATATCGAATGTCTTGATTATTTATTTAATTCCATTGCCAAGATGCTTATATTATCTGCTTGGTTAAGGTTGATGTGCTCTGGCTGTGACTGTATTCTTGTTTTATTGCTGGCTGTACGTGTTAAGTATTCCTGTCGGCAATATCCATTCAATTCAATTTCCCACTGAACTGGTTTCTAGATCACTGAAACGGTTATTCTCCTCAAAGTGCCTAAAATATTGATGTTCAATTTTCATGAATGCGTAACATCTGCATTGTTCCACTGAATAACCCGTGAGAATATTTGCTTAAAAGTAATGCTGTAACAGTCTGTGAATATTAACTACTTGTCATTGTTGCTTATTGATTCTTATAGAAGATGTTTATATGTATATTAATAATGGACATGTTATTTTCTCCTGAATAAATAAAAATGTATTTTCATACAATTAAATTGTGAATTTTGCATGATTCTTTGCCTCCAAACTTCCTAACATTTTCCAAGAAATTTTTCTCGGTGTTGCAATGAAGTTCCGGGTTCACACATGAACATAACTATTCCGTTTATACAACTTACTAGCAGATTTTGCTTCAGATTTTTGCTGTAACTTTTAGCTGGCTCTTGATAGCTTAAAACATTTGCGATAATGAAGGAATGCCTTATGGGACTTACTTTGGACTTGACTAAGACGCTTTGCCTCTTAATTTCATTCTAATGCGTCATGTTTTTTTTAGCTTTCAGGCTCAGCCGGCTCAGCCAAGGACAGTATGCCGCGATGTACTCTCCCTCCAAACACTTGGTGCTTGTAGTTCTCGTCCAGGATGGCGACGGGGGTGCGTAGTGCCGGGCCGTGGCGGGGGTGAGGGCCCCGGCCAGCAGCTCGACCATGGCGTTCAGCGCAAGGTGTTACAGGGCCGGCAATCATGAGCTCTTCCCTGTCGAGCACGGGGAAGGACTGCGAGAGAGAGAGAGAGAGAGAGTCTCTTTGCGTCCCCCTTGTAAGTGGGGGGGACTGGCCTCGAGCGTCGAGCTCATGCGGCCAGGGGAGTTTTGTGTGGCGGATATTGTGGCGTGGCAGGAAGTGGGATAAGCGGGAAATTTAGAGCCGCAGGTGAGCGTTAGCCCGGAGGAGCTTCTTGAGAGGCTTGAGGGCTAGCTGCGGCTGGAGGAGAAGGGCGTCAAGCAGGGGATCAAGTCCCTCCCGCTCGGCGGAGATGCTGAAGTCCACACGGTCGGTGAAGGCGCAGTCGTCGATGATGTGG
>NW_026267610.1:92656-93152 GCF_000697945.3 Frankliniella occidentalis
TACAATTTGTCGATGTTACGAAATTTTTTACGATATAATAGACCATTTGGTCATTTTCACCCCATTTTTGTCAAGAGATGCCCCCTAGCACCCAAACGGTAGAAGATAGAGCAAAACGGACGAAATTTTCGCCCCGTGGACTCTACTTTGACGAGTTACCCCTTATAAATCCCTAAAAAATATTTGGGAAAAAAAACACATTTTGAGACCTGTAGTTTTCGATTTTTTTTAAAAGTCAATTTTTAAGCTAGAATGCTCATTTTTGAACTCGATCTGTCTTTTTATGATACAAAACGACCCTGAAATTCCCAGAACGCTCTCTCAATTCTTTCTCGAGTTATCGAGGCGTAGAGCTGGCTGAGCGGTGCGCGCCGGACTGGAGTGGGGCGGAGCAGAGGGGAGGGGGTGGCTGGCGACAGTGCAGAGGTCGTCGACCTGTAGCTCCCCCTACCTCCCGATCCGCCTAGCCAGACGGCGCGGCGCCGCCAGCGGTCCC
>NW_026267610.1:93757-94041 GCF_000697945.3 Frankliniella occidentalis
AGCGGTCCCTGCCCTGCCCCTCAGTCGGGGCGGTCACTAAATGACTACCCTCAGCTACCTGCCCGGGGATTACGGGCGGCAAGCCATAGCTTAAGAGGAGGCTAAAGTCCCGGCCGTCCAGCGCGCTGGCGGGCTCCGCGCGGCGCTCGCAACGCCTTGCAACGGAAGACTTCTCACATTGTTCTCAAAAACCCATGCACCAAAAAAATCCAAATTCGGTAGGTGGGTTCTTGAAAGACTAATCTCGATGTCGAACGCATTCGTTTGCCTCCGACATTGCCTGT
>NW_026267610.1:95258-95569 GCF_000697945.3 Frankliniella occidentalis
CTTGGGCTTCCAGGGGGTTGTTCTACTACCCACCAGGTACCTCTGAGCCGAAGGGCTCGATTTGTACCACCAAGGTTTATGAGAAATCGCAAGGTAAAGTGCTGCCTTCGACTTTTTGTCGAAATTCGATGATTCGTGGTGGCATGGTGGCAGAGTGCCATGAATTATACCACCAAGGAACTGGTACTTTTCGACACGTTAATACGAGAATTTTGACGTAAACATCGTCCCCCGTTGCTACGCCACTGTTTGGTTACGTTGGTGGTATAATTCACGCCGTTCACGTCCAAGATACTCTGGGGGTCCAAGAG
>NW_026267610.1:95632-95826 GCF_000697945.3 Frankliniella occidentalis
CATGGTGGTATAATTCACGCCGTTCACGTTTAAGGTACTCTGGGGGTACCAGAGAGAGGTGCCAGACTGCCATGAATTATACCACCAAGGAGCGGGTACTTTTAGAGACGTTAAATCGAGAATTTTGACGTTAATATTGTCTTCCTTTGCAACGCCAATGTTCGGTTACCTTGGTGGTATAATTCGCCCCGTTC
>NW_026267611.1:0-1405 GCF_000697945.3 Frankliniella occidentalis
GGGGGGGGGGATTTTTTTCTTTACACCCTGACATTTTTTTATTATGAAGCGGACAAGCCTTTCCGCACCTGGAGCGAGCCGCTCATTGTCTGGAGCTGCGGGCCACCCCTTCTGCCGACACTGTTTTTCATTCAGCTCCGTCACCCCACACAACCCTTTTTTCCGACTCTTTGTTTTTCAATGTCTGTGGGTCGTCCATCTTCCTGACCCCCAGCAGCCACACACACACACTCACACACGGTCGTTCCAACCCTTTACTCTCTACGTTGACCCGGGTTGTATGCAAACCGCCGCCACATCACGACTGTTTGCCTGAATCCGTTTACAGAGGCTGCTTCGCGTCACCTTACGGGAGAGATGAGCCCCTGGCGCATCCACCGGAGCTTTCAGCTTTCGGTAATATATATGCCTTCGTCGGGCGCCGTTACATGCTGTATTTGCCACCCGGAGGGGCAAAATCTTCAAACTCACCCGCCCGGTGCGTCTATCGGCTTAATGAGACGCGCGGTATCGAGAAAGGCATCAGTTCGTTAGGCATTTGCCCGACGACACAAACATACACAAAAAAGAGATGAAAAACATGTCGTAAACTCGGCTCATAACCACATACATACTTTGTTCATATTTTTTAAAGGCGACTTTTCTTTTGCCCTCACCTTGCGACCACCGCGCGGACGGGGTGCGCGGTAACGGTCCTCGCATAACCCCTCCTCCAAACAATATCCTTGTAATTTTTCAGACAGGTTCGCGCGCCGTGCCGAGATCAGCGACAAGAAGCAGACGAGCGTTGTTGGGATGGGGTAGAATTACACCTCACGACGCATCTTTATGACCCCATGATCGACAACTAACCCATAGAGACGCACCCAACGACACTCCTTCGGACTGGCCCGGTCCATGGACGCCCGTCCCACAGTAGTCAGCAGAAAACAAGACGCGAAAGAATTATAAGAAATAAAAGGAAAAGAACATCAGCAATAATAAAACGCCAGTAGCAAACCAACCACCCAGGCAACGGGGCACTGGGCGGTGGCTCTGCTTTTACCGCCACCATACGAAATCTTGATAAGACGCTCCGTAGCGCGGACAATACTGGGAGAGAGAGGGAGGGAGAAGGACCTGGCGAGCAGCTCGCCTCTTAGCGGCAGCAATCAAATCAAATGAAATTACTCGAACGGCAACAGCGACCCAGGAAGGTGAAGGGGCCGCCGGGGAGGAGGGGGGCGCAGGGGACAAGCGATAATGGTCACCTTCCAAAGCTGCTTGTCCACCTCACCTTCGCCACGACTGTCCGTTCACGAAGTACAGTCAGTACGCGTCTTTGTTTTCGCCAGAGGTGAGTGTACTAGCGTAAAATTGGGCTATTTTGAAGAATTGATAGTAAAATGTTAACTGGAGGGTGGGG
>NW_026267611.1:1455-4568 GCF_000697945.3 Frankliniella occidentalis
GGGAGAGTCGGATATGACAACCTGAAGTCCTCTGAGAAAAATATGTCCGGCAGGACAATGTAATTGAACGGCATTGATTTCTCCTCCGGCTACTCGATTGTCATGAGGCATCATCATAGCGTACACAGTTTCCTCGAAGTGGCAGTATAGCAAGTGGCAGTGACGGGATCCGGCTCCTCATCCTTTCTGTTTGTCCAGGAGGGGCCGGTGGTGCGCGTCCTTGCGGTCGATGCGGCTGGTTCCGAGAACGCGCCGATGACAAATGTCCGACAAGATTGAGGTGGTGACCGCCGCGTCGCCAGCAGTACGACAGCGGCAGCAGCAGCAGAGTGCCCGCGCTTTCTCGGGAAATTCAAAATCGCATGCGACGTGCGCGTGTGTGGGCAGCGGCGGCCGGCGGGTCGGCGCGCAGGGATTAGACAGAAGTCCTCAAATACCGGCGGCGGCGGCACGGCGCACAGTCCCTGCAGCACAGCAGTCCCGCAGTCCCTGCGAATAAGTCCCTGCGCAGTCCCCCCGGGCCCGGGCCGGCGCTGCGGTAATTGCCGTGCTCAGGCCGCCGCCGCCGCCGCTCGGGCAGGGGCACTCGTCTGCTGCAGAGGACCACTTTGCGCATCGCATGCCAAACAAAACGGCAGCACCAGCAGCAGCGGGTAATCTCGAAAGGGCGCAGCAGCAACAGCAGCAGCAAGAATCGAAAACGTCACACACGAAGCAAAAAAAAGCAGTTAGCGAAAAGACAACCGGTAAATTTGTAAAGGGGGATCAGGCGCCCATGCCAGCGACCGACCGACCGCCTGCAAGCTAGCACTCCAGCAAGCGCAGAGACGACGACGACGCGTGTGGATCTGAAACCGACCCCCAACGACGTCACGTCGACGCGGGATACGCGCGGCCGCTGCAGGTGTGGGACCGCGGCGGGCGCGCTTCGCGTTGTGTGTCGTGCCGGAGCAAGGGAAAGGTGTCGCGGGCGACGCGCACGATCAATCTCACGGCGGGCTTGGAGACGAGCGAGGCGCGCGTCGCTGCTGCTCGCGTCGCCGCTGCCCGTCCCGCGCGCTAGGTGTCCTTCTGAGCGTCACGCCCCGGCCCACGGCCCGGGCCCCCGGCGGCGGGCGCGACGCCTCTCTCACGGTGAGCACCACCGGCAGCAGCAGGAGGAGCGGGAGGGCGCGACCACCTTCAATTGTTCGACGGGGCCGAACAAGGCGTGGCGGGGCGTGGCGGAAGAACCGATTGTCGAAGGAGCCAGTGTCCGCTACGACGACGAAGACGACCCTGGCCGCTGGGACTGGGAAGAAGCGCGGAACGCCCCGGTCCGGTCCGGGAGTATAGTACGCCCGGGCGTCGACGCCGACCTCTTCGGCTTCGTGCCAGAACTGGTGTGGGTGTGTGTATTGAGACGATACTCGAACATAAAACACGAGCTAAAGAACGATTACGCAAAAAATAAAAATGCACATTGTGCATGTACTTTACATGCATACTTAACAACTTTTTGCTCGCTCCATTTGATGCAGACTACTCCTAGGTGGTCTGAAGGTGGACACCGCGGCTGCGGGACGTCAGTCTGCCACCAAGTGTGTCCCTTTGGCGTTGTGCCATCATTACAGTCCGAGGAGGAGGGGGGGGGGCTGTCCAGCAAGCAGCGTGAGAACTTAGCGAGAGAGTGCTGCTGCCGTCCGTCGGCCGGGCAGAGGTTTACAGTGCAACACCATCCACTCCATGTACGCCTTTCCGCCAAATCCTGTTACAAACGGATGCAGCTACTTTTTAACAGGCGCTTATGAGGTGGTTGAATGTGTAACAAGTTTGTCGCGCGCATCAAACGTAACGCAGCGTACTGCTGCTGCCAACTGCTGCGGAGGAGCGAGAGGGGGAGGGGCATCAGGGCGGCGGCATCCTTGCCCTCCTTCACGCCGCCGCTCGGAAAAGACGCGCAAAACGACGACGGGAGGCAGTTAGTTAGCGTGGGCGGTGCGGTGCCATTTGCACACCGAGCGCGGGGCCAGCGATGCACCCGCGCACCCGACTCTGTTTCTGGCGCCAAGGGTAACTCGGCCCTCTCGCCCCGCGCAAATGAGTTAGCACACCGTGAAAAAAAAGAGAAAGAAAAACAAATGAACACAGCATCGCAAAGGACACGAGAACCTATGTGCATCTATCACATGGGAGGTGTGTTATCGCGAAAATGATGCACAGTATCAGACAATTGCGGCGCGCGCGAGTGTAGTGTAGGCGAGCGAGAACGAGAGGGACTCATCGACATATACCATTCGATTGTCTGATTACGGTCGTGACCGAGCCCAATCCACGCCTACACACACACACACACACACACACACACACACACACACACACACACACACACACACGTTCGTACGTCCATCCGTCCATTCATTGTACTCCGCGCATATGGCCGCGCGGCCAACAATCGCTCTCGGATCCGTCGGGGACCCCTCAAGAAGCAAAAGCTATGCTGTCACATATATAGCGCGGAATGTGTCCGCGCGCGTCGATTGTCTCGCAATAAGGGCCGAGCGAAGCGAGAGATCGAATAGAGAGTGCGAGAGCGGTCGATACAAATCAAATCGCCGCGCCGCCGGGCTGGGCCGCGCCGGACCGAAAGCCCCCCCTCCCTCACTTCTTAACCTAACCCGTGCCGTCCCCCGCGTACCCCCCATTACCCCCCATATAGCGACCTGACACATGCACACGAGGAGGAGAGGAGTCATGCAGAGATAACTCATCCCGCAATTTTCCGCGCGCGAGCGGGGCGAGAACACAACACAACGGCAGGTCGCATCGTGACGGCGGGTATTGAGGACCGCGCCGCTCTCACGCTGCACTGCCATATCGGCTCGGCCCGGGCTGACCATACGGGCCCTCCGGGAGTGTGTTCCAAGGGAGGTGTGCAAAATTTTAAAAACTGCGTTTGCAACTATTTATTGACGACAATAAACTGTTTTTGAAGTTGTTTGGTTTATTTCGACCCGATGTTCAGATTGGATTGGTTTTACTAATTCTGTGATACTAGATTTGGACTACAGTAATGTCCCTCTCGAAGCTGGCTCGCTCGAAGCTGAAATTTTGAGACGGACCCTGCTTAAGGA
>NW_026267611.1:7212-10725 GCF_000697945.3 Frankliniella occidentalis
CCCCCTCCCTCACCCGCGGCGTCCCCTCACCCACGCAAATCGCCGAGATGAGAGAGACTCCGCGATACGCAATCGGAACACGCTCTTCTTTGTTCCACGCGGCCGTGTGTCCTAAATGTCACTAATTTATCTTACTAAAATCTTTTGCAGGTAGCAGCGTTAATTTTCATTCGCCTCCTTCTTTTTGCCTGCACACTTGTGGCGCGGCCGGCGGTCGGTCGCACCGCTCTCGGAGCCGCTGGTGGTCGCGGTGAAGGGCGGCCCACCGGAGGCCAGGGGGCACGCCGGGGGTCAGACCGCGGCGCGGTGATTGTCCAGTCGCGAACTCGTGAACCGGAGCGGCACGGCGCGAGTCACGGCGGCGGCGCTGGGCTGCCGGTGGTGGCCGCGCCCCGCCCCGCCCCGCCGCGCCCCACCGCGGTCTACATGGCGCTAACGAGGAGGTCGCCGCGCGGGTCCGTCCCGCCCGCAGCAGCAGCACCAGGCCAGCCTCATTAGAACGGGGCACGACCACCTTACCTTTAACCCAGCGGGGCCAACGCCACACGGCGCGAGCGAGACGGATATTATTCGGCAGCTTCAGATGGCAGAGGACTCAACGTGGGAGAGAGGAGGACGACCATATGAGGCTCTCCTGGGGCCGAGCGGGCAGTCCCCGCGCGGGCGACGACGATACGCCGACACCACTGCAGCTACTGCCACAGCATACATCTAAGTATAGATATGGATACAGGTTGCGAGATTTCGAGAGAGCGAGGTAGTTGGAGAGACAGAGACAGAGAGAGAGAGAGACCTGGTCCGCCACTGGATTCCGCGGGCAAGCAGCAGCAACAGCGGGAGGAGGTGGAGGAGGAGGATCGCCACCGCAGACGTTCCTCCTCGCCGCCGCCGCGGCCGCCGCCCAGCAGCACGACGGCGGCCTCCTGTGGCGCCTTTACCTCGGCCCCGCGGCGGTGCGTGAACGCACGCCGCAGCACCTGCCTCACCGCAGCGCTGGCGCAGCGCGTGCCGCGTCGCGTCGCGCCCGCGGGCGTGGCTCTGGAGCTCGCTCGCCAGGCCCGTCCCGTGCGCTACTTGGGCGCGGCGGCGACACGGCGACACACCACCAACTCCTCTCGGACAACTTTAATTGTGTGTAGTCCTTGAACTTGTAATTGTACTCGAGTGTGATGTCTTACAGCCCCTCATTTTTTTACATTCTCATCTCCCGATGTGATACCCTTCCCCTCGGTGCGCCAGCTGGGGGGTCACGCCGATGATGTCGTCTGCTTATGTCATCAGCGGAGCGCACCGGAGGGGACACCGCGCCGGGGACACGGAGCCGACGGCCATTGGTTTGCGGCAGAATGCCGCCGTGTCATTAGACCGACCCGAGGCAAAGGTCCCCGAGGAGGACCGCCACGCTACGCCACGCCACGCCGCGAGGTGCCCCCAAGAGCCCCGGCAGCAGCGGCAGCAGCAGCAGCAGCGGCGTGCTCGACAGGCTTTGCGTGAATCACGATTTCATTCGAGTGTCGTGCCCTATAGGGGTCCCATAGGGGTCCCCGCGAGGGTGTCCCCCGCGCGCAAAGCAAAGGGGTCCCCACAGCATGGCCCGCCGCCGGTGAGGCAAAAAGCACCAACCGCGCAGAGAGATACAAGTCGGGCAGGTCCGCGTGTCGCGAGGTCAGCAGAGTGTCCCGCGGCGTGTCCCGGTTGCCAACCACGCGAGGCGGCGTATCGACCGGTCAGAGAAGTGTAGGCTGCAAAACAAACAGCAGAGCGAGATAGAGCAAGGAGAGCGAGTGAGAGAATGCGAGAGAGGGCGGCGGGAGCAGCGCAGGAGCGATTCAGTTTGCGGTTTGGATCTCGTGGATTCAATTGTCAGTTTAATACAAGCCGGGCTGTAATTTAAGCGTCACTCCCTCTGCTGTCGTCCCTCTTACCTCAGCCGCGCCGCGCCACGCCACGCTTCCCAATAGCGGCACGAAGTCCTCGATTTGTCCTCCCGGGCCGGGCCAGCGGCGGCGGCGGCAGCGGTAGCGGCGGCGGCGGCAGCGGTAGCGGCCGGCCCGACCGACTGGAAGGCGAAGAGGAGGAGGTACCACTGCAGCGAGCGAGCAAACCATTCGCCGAGATTACACACTCCAGAGTGTCCTTCCGCGACGGTGACGACGGGGCGACCCGCCGCGGAGGCCTCGAAGCCGGCGGCAAGGCGCGAGAGCGAGGGGTCGCCAAAGGCAATCGTGCACACGGCCCCGGCAGGGCAGACAGCGAGGGAAAGCCCACGACGGGCGCGTCCCGCACCACGTGACGGCGCGACCTGTACGCAAACGCGACACCGCCACGAGCTGGGGTAGTCAAGGACTCGGACGTTAGCGTGGCGAGGGGGGACGGCGTGGTCGTGGGGAGGACGGCGTCAGCGTGGGGAGGACGGCGTCAGCGTGGGGAGGACGACGTCAGCGTGGCGAGGGACGACAGCGTTGAAAGGAGGACAATGTAAACGTGGCGAGGGAGGACGACGCGAACTTTGGCGATGTGGAGGACGTGGTGAGTGTGGCGAGGGAGGACGGTGTGACCGGAGCGGGGGAGGACGACGAGAGCTCGGCGGGGGCGGACGACGGGGTCGAAGCCATAGCGCCGCCGCCAGCACCGCTCCACCGCCCCGTTAGACGTGTTCGTGATCACACCCGGGGCCTCCTCCCTCGCGGCCGGGCTGCTCACACGTGGACGCATCCGGCTAGCGGGCCGACGCCGAGCATCGCGCTTTTGCAGCCGCAGAAGAGCTAGCGAGCCAATTTCCTCGCGCTAGCCCGGGCGTCCGCCTTGGCCTGGCTGGCGTTTCCGTGAAAACAGCACACAAGCAGTCATGCCGAAGAGGAGGAAGGGACACTGGCGTCATCTCCTCGTGATGAGAATGGCGCCTAAATGGCGATCACACGGCCTGGCCAGGTAATGGTGCCCCCATGCATGGCCCCCGAGAGCCCCGCCTCCTCGCCGTAGTACCGCAGCGCGCACGAGACGCGAGCCGCATCCGGACTCCATCGCATGACCCGCTGGATACGGCGGATATTTCGGGCCCGCGCACCTCATCATAACTGCCGTCATACCGCCGCCGCCGTTGTGGCAGACAGACTCCGCGCCAATCCCGTACTTAAGCCTCACGGTTGGACGAGGAAAGGTCACAAAAACTGTCGTTGCGAGTTTGCAAACGTCTTTTGTTTTTTCTTTAAAACCATAGTAATTGACGGGGTGTCACGCAGTGTTATTTCTAAAGTGTGACTTTTTTAGTTGTTTGTTTTCGGCGACAAAACTCGACAAAAACGAATGAACACTTTATTTTGCCGTTACCCGCAAACGTTTAGAGAAAAACTAGCAGCAGCGCGGCGTCAAATTCTCTCTCTATGCTACCCTGTGCGCGAGACAGTGTACTAGTGCGGCGCGCTGCGTACCTCGGTGGCTGGCGTGGAGTTAGGCCTCAAGCGATTGTCGTCCCGTCAGTCACGATTCGTATGACATGGGGTGGAGGCGGGC
>NW_026267611.1:11153-12303 GCF_000697945.3 Frankliniella occidentalis
CCTCCTTGTGGCACCCGACGAGTCGACGTGCTGACCCACTTCACCCCGACACCCCGTAATGCTTTGGGCGCCAAGTCCCACCCCACCCCAACCCGCCCCACCTCAGCTCGCCCCACCCCGTGGTGCTGAGCTGACCCCGACGAAGACCCCGCCACACGGGAGGCGCAAGGGTCGGGTCGGGCCGGTCAATACGGGTACGTATCGCAATCGAGAGAGCGACAGAGAGAGAGGGCGACAGGCGACAGGGAGAGAGAGAGAGAAAAAGAAAGAGGAGGACGGAGCGCGACAGACGAGAAGAAAGCCCTCTCGTCGCAACTCGCTGCGGGGTCCCGGGTCCCCCATCCTGCCTGCGGGACGAACCTGCCAATGCCAATCCGACGGCAGAGAGGGAGGGGAGGAGGGAGGGAGGAGGGGAGGGAGAGAGCGAGGGAGAGGGACGAGAAGAGAGTATCGGGGAGGAGCGAGAGAGAAAAAGCAGAACACACACAGGTGTAGGTGCGGTGCGAGCGCCGCAACCAGCCGCAGCACACGCGGCCAGGGGTCACTCGACTCGAATAATAAACGTCCAGTATATCATGACCAGTCCTGCGACGAAATATAAGGAAGAGAAAGCCGCGCACGCCAAAGCCAAACCGCATCAGCGGAATTTGCATCTTCCATAAAGGCGGGCCGGGCAAGGCGCGCACACGAGCAAGCGCATGCAGCGCCCCGGTGCACCGCGACCAGCCGAGTGCGGCGGAGTGTGATTGAAAATTATTTGGCAGGTCCGTGAGAGACAGACCGGCCGGGCAGGGCAGGGCGCAGCGCGCGGCATTAGCTCTCCTGCCCTGCCCTCCCCTCCCTACCTCACCAACCCCCGCGGGCAGGGGCACGCGGTGCCTGGCGCTGCGACCCCCTCCCCGCTCACCCCCTCCCTCCCTCCAGGTCGGCGGTGGTGGCGTGGCCTCGCGCTCGCCCCCCGGTGCCTTGGACGCCACCGCCGCCACCGACGGGCGTCGTGCCGAGTACGGGCCGGGCGGGGCCGGGCGGGGCGGAGAAGGGTCGCCCGGCCGGGGCCGAAACACAGAGGGCAATAAGCAAGAGAGTGCGCGATAGACCGAGTAAAGGTCGAAGAGCTCGATGGGGAACGCCACACATGCGACGGCCAAGC
>NW_026267611.1:16968-17521 GCF_000697945.3 Frankliniella occidentalis
CCGAATGTGTGGTGAAGGGTTGCGCGTTGCGCGAAATAACGTGGTTAAAATTTCGTTTTTCATGGCGAGAAATTGTCCACAATAATATAATGTAACAGGGTTGCCACGAAGTACCAGTTTCCGAATATCCTGACATTTTCCTGACCAAATCCTGACGAAAAAGTGACTTTATCCTGACATTTTCAGAACAAGTTGACAGCAAAATAGCGCTATTTTTCAGGGGTTCAGAAAAAAATGGGGTATTATTTCGGGGGGACAAATATATCAGAGTGGCGCACTACCACAGCGCCACGCCTCTGGCCGAAGTAGCGCCGAGCATCAGGGCGATAACCGGTAAAAACTATTTATCCTGACACTTTTACCCCAAAATCCTGACATTATCCTGATTATCCTGACAACTTTTGAAAATCCTGACAAAATCCTGATTATCATGATTATCCTGACGCGTGGCAACCCTGTGTAAATGTACAGGTACAACAGCACAAACTTTGGCGTTGTTTTGTTATCGATTCCCTCCTTGTGGCACCCGACGAGTCGACGTGCTGACCCACTT
>NW_026267611.1:17571-20196 GCF_000697945.3 Frankliniella occidentalis
CCGAAACACAGAGGGCAATAAGCAAGAGAGTGCGCGATAGACCGAGTAAAGGTCGAAGAGCTCGATGGGGAACGCCACACATGCGACGGCCAAGCAGTGTGTGAACCTTGGTGTGAACCCTATACCGTATCGATTGTATAGACGAGTCGTTGGTACGTTTGGACCGTGTCACGCTTTCGGTCACAGAGTGCACCATGCATGATACAATAGACTGTCCAGGCCAAAAGTCAAGTTGCAGGTATCGTCGCTCCCCGGGTCGGAATCGATTCTAGGGACAAAAATAAGGTTTACGTGTCTCAGGGATTTTCAATTTTCGAAATAAAAAAGGTTGCGCCACGGTCGCGAAGATTTTCGATTTTCTTCAATTGCCTCAAGCACTCTAAAATCGTATTATCTCACTCGGATTCGGCCGTGTGAGGTCACCCACACGCTTACATCATCTCTAGACCTTACCAATGAGGAAAGCAGACCGTTGGCCCTCCTGGGGTGTGTTGCCTACGTACCACGGGGATGAAAATGACCGCTTTTGTGTCAAAATTGCCGTTTTTCGAGGTTAAACGGCTTCCCCAGGCCACTTCAGGAGTCCGGGTGTTACTTCTATGGTACCAAAATGTTGGTCTAATGTCCCCATGCTCAGGAGAGCACTAGGCAGACCGTGCGGGCAGGTTGCATAGCTACCAGGGGCAACTAACCATTTTAGAGCATTTCCGTAAAACGAATCATGCGGGTAAAAATCGTTTCTTATCAACAAAGCTTCACCCTGAGCATTGCGGAAGGACACGAAATGTACGCCGCAGTTTCACTGCACGCCTCAAGACCGGTTAGGGTGGGTTGCCTGGCTCCCAGGGGCAATCAACCTCAGCAAAATTGTTAGAAAGCTACAAACTTATAGAACGAGCTTTGTTAATCGACGATCATGTCCGTAAGGCTTTTCGAAGGGGTTTCTTTGACCATCCTCTCGCGTAACAGGCTTCGCGAAGTGTCACGGCACGCCTGGCATACATATGGCTTGTCGTGCGGCGCCGACACGTCACTTTTTAAACGGACCCGTTTCTACCAGACACCGCGGCGCAGGGGGGGAGGCGGGAGATCGTTCAACACCACCTGTTGCATTTTGCGCCGCGTCTGGGTAACAGCCCAACAATGAACACCTTGCTCTCGGCAGTCCGCTCTACGCAGGCGCTGCCCATCGCCCACGCCAAAAATTGTGTTCAATTATAAAAGTACTGATTGTTGGACTAATTCACAAAAATATCACGCAAAAAGATACATTAAGGACAAGAACAATACAGCGAGCAGGCATCGGATACCTTCATGACGTCCGAAAGCGGATTAGAGTGACAGGGAGCTATGGCGCCGCGCGAGCTTCTATGTCGCACTATCGCTTTCGGACGCCTCCTTTCGCATGCCCGCTCACTGCAGAGCTCTCATATATGTAGTGCATTTTCTCACAAACCTACGTGCAGTAATATGTTCATAAATTCTACGTCACAACAACAATAATATAAACAAAAACAGCCTTGTAGTCATTTTTCTTTTCTTCATAAAATATTGCTCGAAACTGTAGTATTGGAAATTTTCTTAACTACGGGTCCGTTTATGGTTAACAATAATTGTTTTTATGTATTTTGTGGATTTCGCGTCTATTTTGCACTATATTGCCGTTCATTCGCGCTATTCCGCATATCCTGTGATAAATTATCCCTGTGCAAGTGGAGGTCGACAAGTGCGCATCGCAAGGAGAAGCGCGTACGTCCGTTTCTTTATTTTTTCCCGATTGTTCTGATTTTTTCTGATTTATTTCAGAAGGGGAGAGAATCGTCCGAAATCGTCGGATTTCGTCGGAAATCGGCGAAAATCGTAGGAAATCGGAAAAAATCAGGAAAACGTCCCAAAAGAATGAGAAAAAAATCAGGAAAACTCGTGAAAAAATAATATACTATCAAAATCTGCTCCTTGTAACAGAAAATTAAACATCCTGTGCTAAGAATACAGTTTTCTCATTATGTTTAAACCGTGCGTGACAAAATATGCGCCCTGTTGGGTAGATCACTGGTGCTGCTGATGTCCCGGCGGGCACGGCCACCGCAGCGGGCTTGAAGTCTCCTTTTCCATGATTTTTCACGATTTTTTCCGATTATTTTAGAAGTTTTCCTGATTTTTCCGACTTTAGGCGATTTTCTACGATCGCGAGGCCTGTTACGTGAGAGGACGGTCAGAGAAACCCCTTCGTAATGCCTTACGGACGAGATCGGCGATAAACAAAGCTTTTTAGCTTTCTAAAAGATATATTGTTGAAGTTTACTGCCCCTGGTAGCCAGGCAACCCACCCTAACCGGTCTTGAGGCGTGCAGTGAAACTGCGGCGTACATTTCGTGTCTTTCCGCAATGCTCAGGGTGAAGCTTTGTTGATATAAGAAACGAATTTTACCCGCATGATTCGTTTTACGGAAATGCTCTAAAATGGTTTGTTGCCCCTGGTAGCTATGCAACCTGCCCGCACGGTCTACCTAGCGCTCTCCTGAACAGGGGGACATTAGACCAACATTTTGGTACCATAGAAGTAACACCCGGACTCCTGAAGTGGCCTGGGGAAGCCGTTTAACCTCGAAAAACGGCAATTTT